>NC_057886.1:697299-997299 GCF_019740435.1 Gambusia affinis
AATTTTAAGCTTTTACTGCTAGTGACCAAAAAGGCTTTATCTCAGCGAGAGAAGCCAAAAATGGACAGTTTGTGAAATTTCAGCACCACAATCAAATTTCAGCATAATTTGCTTAATATAACTTGGAAATGCTGAGAAACAGTAAATCTGGTTGTTTGAAGCTGGAACCAGTTCAAAATTTTGAGTTTTAAGCTTTTTTTACTGCTAGTGACCAAAAACGCTTTATCTCAGCGAGAGAAGCCAAAATGGACAGTTTAGAAATTTCAGCACCACAATCAAATTTCAGCATAATTTGCTTAATATAACTTGGAAATGCTGAGAAACAGTAAATCTGGTTGTTTGAAGCTGGAAGCAGTTCTAAATTTTGAGCTTTAAGCTTTTTACTGCTAGTGACCAAAAGCGCTTTATCTCAGCGAGAGAAGCCAAAATGGACAGTTTCAGAAATTTCAGCACCACAATCAAATTTCAGCATAATTTATAATATAACTTGAAATGCTGAGAAACAGTAAATCTGGTTGTTTGAAGCTGGAACCAGTTCAAATTTTTGAGTTTTAAGCTTTTTACTGCTAGTGACCAAAAAGCGGCTTTATCTCAGCGAGAGAAGCCAAAAATGGACAGTTTGTGAAATTTCAGCACCACAATCAAATTTCAGCATAATTTGCTTAATATAACTTGGAAATGCTTAGAAACAGTAAATCTGGTTGTTTGAAGCTGGAAGCAGTTCAAAATTTTGAGTTATAAGCTTTTTTTTAATTTCAGAAATTTCAGCACCACAATCAATGGACAGTTTGTGAAATTTCAGCACCACAATCAAATTTCAGCATAATTTGCTTAATATAACTTGGAAATGCTGAGAAACAGTAAATCTGGTTGTTTGAAGCTGGCAGCAGTTCAAATTTTTGAGTTTTAAGCTTTTTTTAATTTCAGAAATTTCAGCACCACAATCAATGGACAGTTTGTGAAATTTCAGCACCACAATCAAATTTCAGCATAATTTGCTTAATATAACTTGGAAATGCTGAGAAACAGTAAATCTGGTTGTTTGAAGCTGGAAGCAGTTCAAAATTTTGAGATTAAATCAAGTTTAAATGAGGTGACCAAAAACGCTTTATCTCAGCGAGAGAAGCCAATCATGGACAGTTTGTGAAATTTCAGCACCACAATCAAATTTCAGCATAATTTGCTTAATATAACTTGGAAATGCTGAGAAACAGTAAATCTGGTTGTTTGAAGCTGGAACCAGTTCAAATTTTTGAGTTTTAAGCTTTTTTTAATTTCAGAAATTTCAGCACCACAATCAATGGACAGTTTGTGAAATTTCAGCACCACAATCAAATTTCAGCATAATTTGCTTAATATAACTTGGAAATGCTGAGAAACAGTAAATCTGGTTGTTTGAAGCTGGAAGCAGTTCAAAATTTTGAGTTTTAAGCTTTTTTACTGCTAGTGACCAAAAGCGCTTTATCTCAGCGAGAGAAGCCAAAAATGGACAGTTTGTGAAATTTCAGCACCACAATCAAATTTCAGCATAATTTGCTTAATATAACTTGGAAATGCTGAGAAACAGTAAATCTGGTTGTTTGAAGCTGGAAGCAGTTCAAAATCTTGAGTTTTAAGCTTTTTTTTTTATTTCAGAAATTTCAGCACCACAATCAATGGACAGTTTGTGAAATTTCAGCACCACAATCAAATTTCAGCATAATTTGCTTAATATAACTTGGAAATGCTGAGAAACAGTAAATCTGGTTGTTTGAAGCTGGAAGCAGTTCAAAATTTTGAGTTTTAAGATTTTTACTGCTAGTGTCCAAAACCGCTTTATCTCAGCGAGAGAAGCCAAAAATGGACAGTTTGTGAAATTTCAGCACCACAATCAAATTTCAGCATAATTTGCTTAATATAACTTGGAAATGCTGAGAAACAGTAAATCTGGTTGTTTGAAGCTGGAAGCAGTTCAAAATTTTGAGTTTTAAGCTTTTTACTGCTAGTGACCAAAAACGCTTTATCTCAGCGAGAGAAGCCAAAAATGGACAGTTTGTGAAATTTCATCACCACAATCAAATTTCAGCATAATTTGCTTAATATAACTTGGAAATGCTGAGAAACAGTAAATCTGGTTGTTTGAAGCTGGAAGCAGTTCAAAATTTTGAGTTTTAAGCTTTTTTACTGCTAGTGGCCAAAAACGCTTTATCTCAGCGAGAGAAGCCATCAATGGACAGTTTGTGAAATTTCAGCACCACAATCAAATTTCAGCATAATTTGCTTAATATAACTTGGAAATGCTGAGAAACAGTAAATCTGGTTGTTTGAAGCTGGAAGCAGTTCAAAATTTTGAATTTTAAGCTTTTTTACTGCTAGTGACCAAAAACGCTTTATCTCAGCGAGAGAAGCCAAAAATGGACAGTTTGTGAAATTTCAGCACCACAATCAAATTTCAGCATAATTTGCTTAATATAACTTGGAAATGCTGAGAAACAGTAAATCTGGTTGTTTGAAGCTGGAAGCAGTTCAAATTTTGAGTTTTAAGCTTTCTTACTGCTAGTGACCAAAAACGCTTTATCTCAGCGAGAGAAGCCAAAAATGGACAGTTTGTGAAATTTCAGCACCACAATCAAATGTCAGCATAATTTGCTTAATATAACTTGGAAATGCTGAGAAACAGTAAATCTGGTTGTTTGAAGCTGGAAGCAGTTCAAAATTTTGAGTTTTAAGCTTTTTTACTGCTAGTGACCAAAAACGCTTTATCTCAGCGAGAGAAGCCAAATATGGACAGTTTGTGAAATTTCAGCACCACAATCAAATTTCAGCATAATTTGCTTAATATAACTTGGAAATGCTGAGAAACAGTAAATCTGGTTGTTTGAAGCTGGAAGCAGTTAAAATTTTGAGTTTTAAGCTTTTTTTACTGCTAGTCACCAAACCGCTTTATCTCAGCGAGAGAAGCCAAAAATGGACAGTTTGTGAAATTTCAGCACCACAATCAAATTTCAGCATAATTTGCTTAATATAACTTGGAAATGCTGAGAAACAGTAAATCTGGTTGTTTGAAGCTGGAAGCAGTTCAAAATTTTGAGTTTTAAGCTTTTTTACTGCTAGTGACCAAAAGCGCTTTATCTCAGCGAGAGAAGCCAAAAATGGACAGTTTGTGAAATTTCAGCACCACAATCAAATTTCAGCATAATTTGCTTAATATAACTTGGAAATGCTGATAAATCTGGAATTTGTTTGAAGCTGGAAGCAGTTCAAAATTTTGAGTTTGGACTTTTTTTAAAAACTGAAATTTCCTAGTGACCAAAAGCAGGCTTTATCTCAGCGAAATGGACAGTTTGTGAAATTTCAGCACCACAATCAAATTTCAGCATAATTTGCTTAATATAACGCTTGGGAATTCTGAGAAACATAAATCTGGTTGTTTGAAACTGCTTGAACCAGTTCAAATTTTGAGTTTAAGCTTTTTAATTTCAAAATTTCAACACCACAATCAATGGACAGTTTGGTCAATTTCAACATCTCATCAAATTTCAACATAATTTGCTTAATATAACTTGAAATGCTGAGAAACAGTAAATCTGGTTGTTTGAGCTGGAACCAGTTCAAATTTTGAGTTTTAAGCTTTTTAATTTCAGAAATTTCAACCACAATCAATGGACAGTTGTGAAATTTCAGCACCACAATCAAATTTCAGCATAATTTGCTTAATATAACTTGGAAATGCTTTTGAAGCACAAGGGGTGATGTAAATCTAGTTGTATTTGAAGCTGGAAGCAGTTCAAAATTTTGAGTTTTAAGCTTTTTACTGCTAGTGACCAAGCTTTATCTCAACGGGGAAGCCAAAATAAAAATGGACAGTTTGTGAAATTTCAGCACCACAATCAAATTTCAGCATAATTTGCTTATAACTTGAAATGCTGAAACAGTAAATCTGGTTGAAGCTGGAAGCAGTTCAAATTTTTGAGTTTAAATTTCCTGGAGCTGAAGTCGTTTTACTGCTGAGTGACCAAAAAACGCTTTATCTCAGAAGAAGCCAAAAATGGACAGTTTGTGAAATTTCAGCACCACAATCAAATTTCAGCATAATTTGCTTAATATAACTTGAAATGCTGAGAAACAGTAAATCTGGTTGTTTGAAGCTGGAAGCAGTTCAAATTTTGAGTTTTAAGCTTTTTTTTACTGCTAGTGACCAGCGCTTTATCTCAACAGTTTGTGAAATTTCAGCACCACAATCAAATTTCAGCATAATTTGCTTAATATAACTTGGAAATGCTGAAACAGTAAATCTGGTTGTTTGAAGCTGGAAGCAGTTCAAAATTTTGAGTTTAAGCTTTTTTTTAATTTAGTGACCAAGCGCTTTATCTCAGCGAGAGAAAGCCAAAAATGGACAGTTTGTGAAATTTCAGCACCACAATCAAATTTCAGCATAATTTGTAATATAACTTGGAAATGCTGAAACAGTAAATCTGGTTGTTTGAAGCTGGAAGCAGTTCAAATTTTGAGTTTTAAGCTTTTTACTGCTAGTGACCAAAATATCTCAGCGAGAAGCCAAAATGGACAGTTGTGAAATTTCAGCACCACAATCAAATTTCAGCATAATTTGCTTAATATAACTTGAAAATGTTGAGAAACAGTAAATCTGGTTGTTTGAAGCTGGAAGCAAGTTCAAAATTTTTGAGTTTAAGCTTTTTAATTTGACCAGAAATTTCAGCACACAATCAATCCGGACAGTTTGTGAAATTTCAACACCAATCAAATTTCAGCATAATTTGCTTAATATAACTTGGAAATGCTGAGAAACAGTAAATCTGGTTGATTGAAGCTGGAAGCAGTTCAAAATTTTGAGTTTTAAGCAATATTTTAATTTCAGAGATATCAGCACCACAATCAATGGACAGTTTGTGAAATTTCAGCACCACAATCAAATTTCAGCATAATTTGCTAAATATAACTTGGAAATGCTGAGAAACAGTAAATCTGGTTGTTTGAAGCTGGAAGCAGTTCAAAATTTTGAGTTTTAAGCTTTTTTACTGCTAGTGACCAAAAGCGCTTTATCTCAGTGAGAGAAGCCAAAAATGGACAGTTTGTGAAATTTCAGCACCACAATCAAATTTCAGCATAATTTGTTAATATAACTTCGAAATGCGTTGAAACAGTAAATCTGGTTGTTTGAAGCTGGAAGCAGTTCAAAATTTTGAGTTTTAAGCTTTTTTACTGCTAGTGACCAAAAAGCGCTTTATCTCAGCGAGAGAAGCCAAAATGGACAGTTTGAAATTTCAGCACCACAATCAAATTTCAGCATAATTTGTAATATAACTTGGAAATGCTGAGAAACAGTAAATCTGGTTGTTTGAAGCTGGAAGCAGTTCAAAATTTTGAGTTTTAAGCTTTTTTTAATGTTAGTGACCAAAAAAGCTTTATCTCAGCGAGAGAAGCCAAAAATGGACAGTTTGTGAAATTTCAGCACCACAATCAAATTTCAGCATAATTTGCTTAATATAACTTGGAAATGCTGAAACAGTAAATCTGGTTGTTTGAAGCTGGAAGCAGTTCAAAATTTTGAGTTTTAAGCTTTTTACTGCTAGTGACCAAAAGCGCTTTATCTCAGCGAGAGGAAATAACCAAAAATGGACAGTTTGTGAAATTTCAATCAAATTTCAGCATAATTTGCTTAATATAACTTGGAAATGCTGAAACAGTAAATCTGGTTGTTTGAAGCTGGAAGCAGTTCAAAATTTTGAGTTTTAAACTTTTAATTTAAGACCAAAATTTCAGCACCACAATCAAAATGGACAGTTTGTGAAATTTCAGCACCACAATCAAATTTCAGCATAATTTGCTTAATATAACTTGGAAATGCTGAAACAGTAAATCTGGTTGTTTGAAGCTGGAACCAGTTCAAATTTTGAGTTTAAGCTTTTTTTTAATTTCAGAAAATTATCTCAGCGATCAAAATGGACAGTTGTGAAATTTCAGCACCACAATCAAATTTCAGCATAATTTGCTTAATATAACTTGGAAATGCTGAAAACAGTAAATCTGGTTGTTTGAAGCTGAAGCAGTTCAAAATTTTGAGTTTTAAGCTTTTTTACTATTTCAGAAATTTCAGCTTTATCTCACAATCAATGGACAGTTTGTGAAATTTCAGCACCACAATCAAATTTCAGCATAATTTGCTTAATATAACTTGGAAATGCTGAGAAACAGTAAATCTGGTTGTTTGAAGCTGGAAGCAGTTCAAAATTTTGAGTTTTAAGCTTTTTTTAATTTCAGACCAACAATTTCAGTTTATCTCTGAGAACAGTTTGTGAAATTTCAGCACCACAATCAAATTTCAGCATAATTTGCTTAATATAACTTGGAAATGCTGAAACAGTAAATCTGGTTGTTTGTAGCTGGAAGCAGTTAATATTTTTGAGTTTTTAGATTTTTTAATGCTAGTGACCAAATTCGATTTATATCAGCGTGAGAAGACAAAAATGGACAGTTTGTGAAATTTCAGCACCACAATCAAATTTCAGCATAATTTGCTTAATATAACTTGGAAATGCTGTGTTAATGTAAATCTGGTTGATTGAAGCTGGAAGCAGTTCAAAATTTTGAGTTTTAAGCCTTTTTTTAATTTCAGAAATTTCAGCACCACAATCAATGGACTGGTTGTGAAATTTCAGCACCACAATCAAATTTCAGCATAATTTGCTTAATATAACTTGGAAATGCTGTGAAACAGTAAATCTGGTTGTTTGAAGCTGGAAGCAGTTCAAAATTTTGAGTTTAAAGCTTTTTACTGCTAGTGACCAAGCGCTTTATCTCATGAGAGAAGCCAAAAATGGACAGTTTGTGAAATTTCAGCACCACAATCAAATTTCAGCATAATTTGCTTAATATAACTTGGAAATGCTGAGAAACAGTAAATCTGGTTGTTTGAAGCTGGAACCAGTTCAAAATTTTGAGTTTAAGCTTTTTACTGCTAGTGACCAAAAGCGCTTTATCTCAGCGAGAGAAGCCAAAATGGACAGTTGTGAAATTTCAGCACCACAATCAAATTTCAGCATAATTTGCTTAATATAACTTGGAAATGCTGAGAAACAGTAAATCTGGTTGTTTGAAGCTGGAAGCAGTTCAAAATTTTGAGTTTAAGCTTTTTTACTGCTAGTGACCAAAAGCGCTTTATCTCAGAGAAGCCAAAATGGACAGTTTGTGCGAAATTTCAGCACCACAATCAAATTTCAGCATAATTTGCTTAATATAACTTGGAAATGCTGAGAAACAGTAAATCTGGTTGTTTGAAGCTGGAAGCAGTTCAAAATTTTGAGTTTAAGCTTTTTACTGCTAGTGACCAAAAGCGCTTTATCTCAGCGAGAGAAGCCAAAAATGGACAGTTGTGAAATTTCAGCACCACAATCAAATTTCAGCATAATTTGCAATATAACTTGGAAATGCTGAGAAACAGTAAATCTGGTTGTTTGAAGCTGGAACCAGTTCAAAATTTTGAGTGTTAAGCTTTTTTTTTTAATTTCAGAAATTTCAGCACCACAATCAATGGACAGTTTGTGAAATTTCAGCACCACAATCAAATTTCAGCATAATTTGCTTAATATAACTTGGAAATGCTGAGAAACAGTAAATCTGGTTGTTTGAAGCTGGAAGCAGTTCAAAATTTTGAGTTTAAATCTTTATAACTGGTATTCTCCAAAAACGCTTTATCTCAGCGAGAGAAGCCAAAAATGGACAGTTTGTGAAATTTCAGCACCACAATCAAATTTCAGCATAATTTGCTTAATATAACTTGGAAATGCTAAGAAACAGTAAATCTGGTTGTTTGAAGCTGGAAGCAGTTCAAAATTTTGAGTTTTAAGCTTTTTTTTAATTTCAGAAATTTCAGCACCACAATCAATGGACAGTTTGTGAAATTTCAGCACCACAATCAAATTTCAGCATAATTTGGTTAATATAACTTGGAAATGCTGAGAAACAGTAAATCTGGTTGTTTGAAGCTGGAAGCAGTTCAAAATTTTGAGGTTTAAGCTTTTTACTTTTAGTGACCAACGCTTTATCTCAGCGAGAGAAGCCGAAAATGGACAGTTTGTGAAATTTCAGCACCACAATCAAATTTCAGCATAATTTGCTTAATATAACTTGGAAATGCTGAGAAACAGTAAATCTGGTTGTTTGAATCTGGAACCAGTTCAAAATTTTGAGTGTTAAGCTTTTACTGTTAGTGACCAAAAACGCTTTATCTCAGCGAGAGAAGCCAAAAATGGACTGTTTGTGAAATTTCAGCACCACAATCAAATTTCAGCATAATTTGCTTAATATAACTTGGAAATGCTGAGAAACAGTAAATCTGTTTGTTTGAAGCTGGAAGCAGTTCAAAATTTTGAGTTTTAAGCTTTTTTACTGTTAGTGACCAAAAACGCTTTATCTCAGCGAGAGAAGCCAAAAATGGACAGGTTGTGAAATTTTAGCACCACAATCAAATTTCAGCATAATTTGCTTAATATAACTTGGAAATGCTGAGAAACAGTAAATCTGGTTGTTTGAAGCTGGAAGCAATTCAAAATTTTGAGTTTTAAGCTTTTTTACTGTTAGTGGCCAAAAACGCTTTATCTCAGCGAGAGAAGCCAAAAATGGACAGTTTGTGAAATTTCAGCACCACAATCAAATTTCAGCATAATTTGCTTAATATAACTTGGAAATGCTGAGAAACAGTAAATCTGGTTGTTTGAAGCTGGAACCAGTTCAAAATTTTGAGTTTTAAGCTTTTTTTTAATTTCAGAAATTTCAGCACCACAATCAATGGACAGTTTGTGAAATTTCAGCACCACAATCAAATTTCAGCATAATTTGCTTAATATAACTTGGAAATGCTGAGAAACAGTAAATCTGGTTGTTTGAAGCTGGAAGCAGTACAAAATTTTGAGTTTTAAGCTTTTTTACTGTTAGTGGCCAAAAACGCTTTATCTCAGCGAGAGAAGCCATAAATGGACAGTTTGTGAAATTTCAGCACCACAATCAAATTTCAGCATAATTTGCTTAATATAACTTGGAAATGCTGAGAAACAGTAAATCTGGTTGTTTGAAGCTGGAAGCTTTTTACTGTTAGTGACCAAAAACGCTTTATCTCAGCGAGAGAAGCCAAAAATGGACAGTTTGTGAAATTTCAGCACCACAATCAAATTTCAGCATAATTTGCTTAATATAACTTGGAAATGCTGAGAAACAGTAAATCTGGTTGTTTGAAGCTGGAAGCAGTTCAAAATTTTGAGTTTAAGCTCTTTTACTGTTAGTGACCAAAAACGCTTTATCTCAGCGAGAGAAGCCAAAAATGGACAGGTTGTGAAATTTCAGCACCACAATCAAATTTCAGCATAATTTGCTTAATAAAACTTGGAAATGCTGAGAAACAGTAAATCTGGTTGTTTGAAGCTGGAAGCAGTTCAAAATTTTGAGTTTTAAGCTTTTTTACTGTTAGTGACCAAAAACGCTTTATCTCAGCGAGAGAAGCCAAAAATTGACAGTTTGTGAAATTTCAGCACCACAAACAAATTTCAGCATAATTTGCTTAATATAACTTGGAAATGCTGAGAAACAGTAAATCTGGTTGTTTGAAGCTGGAACCAGTTCAAAATTTTGAGTTTTAAGCTTTTTTTTAATTTCAGAAATTTCAGCACCACAATCAATGGACAGTTTGTGAAATTTCAGCACCACAATCAAATTTCAGCATAATTTGCTTAATATAACTTGGAAATGCTGAGAAACAGTAAATCTGGTTGTTTGAAGCTGGAAGCAATTCAAAATTTTGAGTTTTAAGCTTTTTTACTGTTAGTGACCAAAAACGCTTTATCTCAGCGAGAGAAGCCAAAAATGGACAGTTTGTGAAATTTCAGCACCACAATCAAATTTCAGCATAATTTGCTTAATATAACTTGGAAATGCTGAGAAACAGTAAATCTGGTTGTTTGAAGCTGGAAGCAGTTCAAAATTTTGAGTTTTAAGCTTTTTTACTGCTAGTGACCAAAAACGCTTTATCTCAGCGAGAGAAGCCAAAAATGGACAGTTTGTGAAATTTCAGCACCACAATCAAATTTCAGCATAATTTGCTTAATATAACTTGGAAATGCTGAGAAACAGTAAATCTGGTTGTTTGAAGCTGGAAGCAGTTCAAAATTTTGAGTTTTAAGCTTTTTTACTGTTAGTGACCAAAAACGCTTTATCTCAGCGAGAGAAGCCAAAAATGGACAGTTTGTGAAATTTCAGCACCACAATCAAATTTCAGCATAATTTGCTTTAGTATAAGTTGGAAATGCTGAGAAGCAGTAAATCTGCTTGTTTGAAGCTGGAACCAGTTCGAAATTTTGAGTTTTAAGCTTTTTTACTGTTAGTGACCAAAAACGCTTTCTCTCGTGTGTTACGGAGTAAAGCTTCTTCTCAAACAAAATGGAGTCTCCTATTTCTTTTACTGAACCTTTCTGTTCAGTATTTATTGAAGAGAAAAAGAATGGCCTCGGCAGAAAAAGAATAAAACAAAAGGGCAACCCAAACGTTCGTAACCAATAGCAATCAGAAGTCAACAAAACAAGATAGTGACAATACAGTAACAGATCCTAAAGCATTCTTCAAATTACAGGACTTCCTGTATTCAAATAAATCATGTCTTGCTCTTACATATATTTCACTTCACCTTTGTAATTATATACAATCATGTTCAATACAATTAATAATAATCATCATTTAAATTATGCTTAACATATAGGTCTAAGTATAAAAAAGTCACAACAGCGAGAGAAGTGAAAAATGGACAATATGTGAAATTTCAGCACCACAATCAAATTTCAACAAAATTTGCTTTGGTACAACGTGGAAATGCTGAGAAGCAGTAGATCTGCTTGATTAAATCTGGAACCAAGTTAAAATTTTGAGTTTTAAGCTTTCTTAATGTTACTGACCAAAAACGTTTTATCTCAGCGAGAGAAGCCAAAAACGGACAGTATGTGAAATTTCAGCACCACAATCAAATTTCAGCATAATTTGCTTTAGTACAACGTGGAAATGCTGAGAAGCAGTAAATCTGGTTGTTTGAAGCTGGAACCAGTTCAAAATTTTGAGTTTTAAGCTTTTTTACTGTTAGTGACCAAAAACGCTTTATCTCAGCGAGAGAAGCCAAAAACGGACAGTATGTGAAATATCAGCATATGTACCCCCTTATGCTATGTACCCCCCAAGCATAAGGGGGTACATATTTATTAAGACTACAAATATGCATCACTGTAGTTCTAATCAACACTCAGTTAAAACAGAGAGCTGAGCTGCCATTTACTGGCTGTTTTGGCCCGTAAATAATGGATTTAACCCAAAGACTGTTAGACATTGGATTAGTGTGATCATTTAGCATAGCACTTTTTTAAAAAAAATAAATAAATAAAGGGCAAAGGGCAGCCTGAAGACCCCGATGATGTATAATAATTTTGGACTACGTGTTCCTTCGCCCGCACTCGGGTCACCGGGGCCCCACTCTGGAGACAGGCCTGGAGGGGGGGCACGACGGCGAGCGTCTGGTGGCCGGGCTTTTACCCATGGAGCCCGGCCGGGCACAGCCCAAAGAGGAAACATAGGTCCCCCCTCCCATGGGCCCACCACCTGTGAGAGGGGCCAACGGGGTCGGGTGCATTGTGTTATGGGTGGCAGCCGAGGGAGGGGACCCTGGCGGTCCGATCCTCGGTTGCGGAAGCTAGCTCTTGGGGACGTGGAATGTCACCTCTCTGGTGGGGAAGGAGCCGGAGCTAGTGTGTGAGGCTGAGAGGTTCCGGCTAGAAATAATCGGCCTGAGCTCGACGCATGGCTCTGGTTCTGGAACCAGTGTCCTTGAGAGGGGCTGGACATACTTCCACTCTGGAGTTGCCCAGGGTGAGAGGCGTCGGGCAGGAGTGGGCATACTTGTTGCTCCCCATCTCGGCGCCTGTACGTTGGGGTTTACCCCGGTGAACGAGAGGGTAGCCTCCCTCCGCCTACGGGTGGGGGGACGGGTCCTGACTGTCATTTGTGCTTACGGGCCGAACGACAGTTCAGGTTACCCACCCTTTTTGGAGTCCCTATAGGGGTACTGGAGAGTGCTCCACCTGGGGACTCCCTTGTTCTGCTGGGGGACTTCAATGCTCATGTGGGCAATGACAGTGAGGCCTGGAGGGGCGTGGTTGGGAGGAACGGCCCCCCCGATCTGAACTCGAGTGGTGTTCTGTTGTTGGACTTCTGTGCTCGTCATTGATTGTCCATAACGAACACCATGTTCAAGCATAAGGGTGTCCATATGTGCACTTGGCACCAGGACACCCTAGGCTGCAGTTCGATGATCGACTTTGTCATCGTTTCATCGGACTTGCGGCCGTATGTCTTGGACACTCGGGTGAAGAGAGGTGCGGAGCTGTCCACTGACCACTACCTGGTGGTGAGTTGGCTCCGCTGGTGGGGGAGGATGCCGGTCAGACCTGGCAGGCCCAAACGTGTTGTGAGGGTCTGCTGGGAACGTCTGGCGGAATCCCCTGTGAGACAGAGCTTTAACTCCCACCTCCGGCAGAACTTTGAACACGTCCCGGGGGACGTGGGGGACATGGAGTCTGAGTGGACCGTGTTCCGTGCCTCCATTGTCGAGGCAGCTCATCTGAGCTGTGGCCGCAAGGTTGTCGGTGCCTGTCGCGGCGGCAACCCTCGAACCCGTTGGTGGACACCTTCGGTGAGGGAAGCCGTCAGGCTGAAGAAGGAGTCCTATCGGGCCTTTTTGGCCTGTGGGACTCCGGAAGCAGCTGATGTGTACCGGCAGGCGAAGCGGCATGCGGCTTGGGTGGTTGCTGAGGCAAAAACTCGGGTGTGGGAGGAGTTTGGAGAGGCCATGGAAAAAGACTTCCGTACGGCTTCAAGGCGATTCTGGTCCACCATCCGGCGTCTCAGGAGGGGGAAGCAGTGCAGCACCAACACTGTTTACAGTGGGGATGGTGTGCTGCTAACCTCAACTCGGGATGTTGTGGGCCGGTGGGCAGAATACTTCGAAGACCTCCTCAATCCCACCGACATGCCTTCTATTTTGGAAGCTGAGCCTGGGGACTCCAATCTCTGGGGTCAAGGTCGCCGAGGTGGTCAAAAAGCTCCTCGGTGGCAGGGCCCCGGGGGTGGATGAGTTCCATCCGGATTTCCTCAAGGCTCTGGATGTTGTAGGGTTGTGTTGGCTAACGCGACTCTGCAATATCGCATGGACATCGGGGGCAGTTCCCCTGGATTGGCAGACCGGGGTGGTGGTCCCCCTGTTCAAAAAGGGGGACCGGAGGGTGTGCTCCTATTTTAGGGGGGTCACACTCTTAAGCCTCCCTGGCAAGGTCTATTCCGGGGTTCTGGAGAGGAGGGTCCATCGGATTGTCGAACCTCGGATTCAGGAAGAGCAGTGTGGTTTTCGTCCTGGTCGTGGAACACTGGACCAGCTCTACACCCTCAGCAGGGTCCTGGAGGGTGCATGGGAGTTCACCCAACCAGTCTACATGTGTTTTGTGGACTTGGAGAAGGCGTTCGACCGTGTCCCTCGGGGAGCCCTGTGGGGGGTTCTCCGGGAGTATGGGGTACCGGGCTCCTTGATACGGGCTGTCAGGTCCCTGTACGACTGGTGTCAGAGTCTGGTCCGCATTGCCGGCAGTAAGTCGTGCTCGTTTCCGGTGAGAGTTGGACTCCGCCAGGGCTGCCCTTTGTCACCGATTCTGTTCATTACTTTTATGGACAGAATTTCTAGGCGCAGCCAGGGTGTTGAGGGGATCCGTTTTGGTGGCCTTAGGATTGCATCTCTGCTTTTTGCGGATGATGTGGTCCTTTTGGCTTCATCGGGACGTGATCTGCAGCTCTCGCTGGAGCGGTTCGCAGCCGAGTGTGAAGCGGCTGGGATGGCAATCAGTGCCTCCAAATCTGAGGCCATGGTCTTGAGCCGGAAAAGGGTAGAGTGCCTTCTCCCGGTCAGGGGGGTTGTCCTGCCCCAAGCGGAGGAGTTCAAGTATCTCGGGATCTTGTTCACGAATGAGGGAAGAAGGGAGCGGGAGATCAACAGGCGGATTGGCGCAACGTCTGCCGTCAAGCGGGCGCTGTACCGGTCCATCGTGGTGAAGAGAGAGCTGAGCCAAAAAGCGAAGCTCTCGATTTACCGGTCGATTTACGTTCCCACCCTCATCTATGGTCATGAGCTTTGGGTCATGACCGTAAGAACGAGATCGCAGATACAAGCGGCCGAAATGGGTTTTCTCCGCAGGGTGGCTGGGCTCTCCCTTAGAGATAGGGTGAGAAGCTCAGTCATCCGGGAGGGACTCAGAGTAGAGCCGCTGCTCCTTCACGTCGAGAGGGGCCAGTTGAGGTGGTTCGGGCATCTGGTTCGGATGCCTCCTGGACGCCTCCCTGGTGAGGTGTTCCGGGCACGTCCCACCGGGAGGAGGCCCCGGGGAAGACCCAGGACACGCTGGAGGGACTATGTCTCTCAGCTGGCCTGGGAACTTCTTGGGATTCCTCCGGAGGAGCTGGAAGAAGTGGCTGGGGAGAGGGAAGTCTGGGCCTCCCTTCTGAAGCTGCTACCCCCGCGACCCAACCCTGGACAAGCGGAAGAAGATGGATTGATGGATGGATAAATAAATATATAGAAGCCTCAATTTCCCCTTCAGGTTAATATTAGCATGCATTATATTCTTCTCTCAGGTTAGGGTTAATTAACATTAGCCTTTTACTTTAAAAAAGCTATTAGCTATTTTCTTACCTATTAGCCTTGTTTAACATACTGAATAGAGTAAGTCAATTACAGACAGCATTCTAATGATACCCCACATGCTATTGACAGCATTTAGGGAAGGATATTTTCAGCCTGCTTTGATCAGAAAACCTAACTGCTTGAAACAGTTCGAATTCTGTCTCTCCAAGTGTCACTCACATGACATGCTGCTCTTTAGAACTACAAAGACTGAAGGTTAGAACTACAACATGGCGGAACTGTCAGTTTCTACAGAGGAGGACTAAGCTGACCTTTAGAACTACAGTACTTGTCTTTTGAGCATTGATAGGTATTTCTCAAACCTACAAAAAAAGAGAACCACAGACAACGTTTACGAGTTTTCAACCAAGCTTCTGCAGAAGGAGAAGACACAGCAAACCACTTCTCCAAGGTGTTTACCATGCATTGTGACTCGCTGTAGCAGAGCCTGTCTTTTTATTAAACAGGAGGAAAGAAAGGAGTCGGGAGTGAAATGTGGGAGAGTGATGAATAAAAAGAAGGGGGCTAATCTGAAACAAGGAAGAACTTCATACACACAAGCAATTTAAAGAGTATCCCAAGGTATGAAGCAGCTACAGCTTCAAGGTTTAGGGAAAAAGTAAGTTTTGTCTTTCACACGTTTTAACAAATTCTTCCTCTCTGGGGTGTGAAAACTAAACCTTTAAAGGAAAAGCAAACCGGTAACTGCACCGAAAAAAGTTCCTCTTTGGATGAACATTAAAAAATCATGGAAAAGTTTTCCACCTGATTACTTTGCTTTATTTCAGCACCATGTAATTCTGTTACATGGTGTTACACATTTGCTATTTAAAGCAAATGTGTTAGGTCAACTTAATTAATTAAGGTTATTCCAATGTAAAGCAATTGTGTTGGCTCAACTTATGTCATTATGGTTATTCTATTAAGTGTTGGCTCAACTTAATTTATTATGGTTATTCCAATTTAAAACAAATGTGTTTGCTCAATTTAATTTATTAAGGTTGATTCAACTCATTTACTAATGTTGGACCCAATTTAAAAGGGTCAGCCCAACTAATTTGCAATGCTTTGGACCAAACAATTTACTTGACTAAGATTAATGGCAATTTAGTTGAAACCAACTTTTTTTTTCTGAAGAGTTTTTGCGGCACCAGTGGCTCGTATTTTTTTGAGACAGTAGGCAGACAGGGTGAGGACATAGCAAAGGTTGCCAGGACCAGGAGTTGAACCAGCAACATCTGCGTCGAGGACTAAGGCCTCCAAACGTGCAGTGTGCTAAAGCCCTGCACCACCACAGCATGCTGGAGAAACCAACTTATGTCACAGTGATACCTTCACACTACTTATTAAGTTGATCCAACTCATGAAAATTAAGTTAGCTCAGCAAACATGCTTCATGGTGAAAAAAAGCTATTTAATCATGTGGAAATCCTATTCATGATTTAATTACATTAATTCAAAGACATTTTATAAAAAAGTGTTGGTTTTTTTTTTTATATTTTTTTACAGTTCTTAAATGCACTGTATCAGTGCATTTAAGAATAGTGCCCTGCAGAGAAAAAAATATATCTATAGTTTAATGTGTAACTAAAACCGCTTTGAAGTTTTCCCAGGCGCATAATTTCTCATGATAGACCCTCTGCGGAGGGAAATGAATCTGACTAAATTGAATTACGTTATCTCAACTTGACATCAAGACAAAAAATGATTGTCTTGCGTGAACTCGCGTGATATCCCATGATCTCACTCGGCTTCTGCACAAGATCAGTCTGACTAATGAATCGTGTTATCTCAACATGATTAAATTTCATAAACGTGAAGTTGCTGAATTTCTTGTTTATCCAACATGATTGTATCACGATTTTGTTTGAAACATGAAATTATTTAGTTAAAACATGATATTCTTTTGTTAATGTAATAACCCCTTAAGTTCATTTTTTACAGTGTAGAGACTTCAAACTTGGACTGGATTATTCTTCTCTAATAACCTTTTCTGCTTGTGTTTCTATCCAGGTGATGCAAGTAAAGGAGTCATTTCTACCATGCTCTAACATGGAATACACTTTTAATTAGTGAATTTGTGTTTCCTTTTTGTTTGTCTGTCTTCTTAAGCTCCCCAAGATTGTTGCTCATTTCATCCATAAAATCTTCAGATATTTCTGAGCCCAGTCCTGAAATGTACCATTTCTCTGAGTTCTGAACATTTTCTAGTTACTCCAGGTAGGTTAAAATTATGGGATTCAGTTTTTCTTCATACTTGATTCTTTTCAAAGCATTGGTAGTTATTTTTTCTTTTTTTTCCCCCTCAACCTGTTTCCTCTGTCAGGATCCATGTTTCTCTGTGTATTTATTTCTAGTTTTCTTGTGTGTCTGAGTCTCTGTGTTGTCCTGTCTCCCCGTGATTAGTTCCCAGGTGTGTCTCGTTCCCTGATTACCTCATGTGTATTTAATGTCACCTGTGTCTCTGTGTCTTGTTGGATCCTCGTCTATGTCTCGTCATACTTCGTCGTCCTGTTCCCTAGTGGTATCCTGTTCCCTGCGTTCTGGTTTTTTTTTGTCATTAAACTTCATCATTTCACTTTAACGGTCCATCTGCGTTTCTGCCTCACCTCCACCACCTCAAAACATGACAGAAGGATCCGACCACAAACGAGGTGAGGTAGCTACCTTTTTGGCTCAGTTGGACCGGGAGGTTTTTCGGGGGACTAGACTGGTCTTGGCACCCCCCGGATACGGTCCCCTCCGTTACCTCCGCCAGGGAAGTAGGCGACCTGAGCCGCCGGTGGACCCGGCCCCTGGTCGCTTCCCGAAAGCACCACCTCCGCAGTCAGTCTGGAGGAAGCGGCGTGAGCCGCCGATGAACTCGGCCCCTCGTTGCTTCCCGGAACCACCACCTCTGCAGTCAGTCCGGAGAAAGCGGCGTGAGCCGCCGATGAACTCGGCCCCTCGTCGCTTCCCGGATCAACCACCTCCGCAGGCCACCCGGAGACAACGACGTGAGCCGCCGGTGGATCCGGCCCCTCGTCGCCCTCCGGGAACGCCACCTCCGCTGCCGGCCCCGAGGCGCTTCGCCGGCACTCCTCCGCTGCCGGCCCCGAGGCGCTTCGCCGGCACTCCTCCGCTGCCGGCCCCGAGGCGGCTCGCCGGACTTCCCCCGCAGCCGGCCCCGAGGCGGCTCGCCGGACTTCCCCCGCAGCCGGCCCCGAGGCGGCTCGCCGGACTTCCCCCGCAGCCGGCCCCGAGGCGGCTCGCCGGACTTCCCCCGCAGCCGGCCCCAGTGCCAGTGAGGAGTTTCCCAGTGCCAGTGAGGAGTTTCCCAGTGCCAGTTCCGAGTTTCCCAGTGCCAGTTCCGAGTTTCCCAGTGCCAGTTCCGAGTTTCCCAGTGCCAGTTCCGAGTTTCCCAGTGCCAGTCCCGAGTTTCCCAGTGCCAGTCCCGAGTTTCCCAGTGCCAGTCCCGAGTTTCCCAGTGCCAGTCCCGAGTTTCCCTGTGCCAGTCCCGAGTTTCCCTGTGCCAGTCCCGAGCCTCCCTGTGCCAGTCCCGAGCCTCCCTGTGCCAGTCCCGAGCCTCCCTGTGCCAGTCCCGAGCCTCCCTGTGCCAGTCCCGAGCCTCCCTGTGCTCCTCGTCGCCGCCCCCGTGCGGCCCTAGAGACTCCTCGTCGCCGCGGACGGCCGCCGGACCGCCTCCGTGGCTCCCGCCTCCTGCGCCGCGGACGGCCGCCGGACCGCCTCCGTGGCTCCCGCCTCCTGCGCCGCGGACGGCCGCCGGACCGCCTCCGTGGTTCCCGCCTCCTGCGCCGCGGACGGCCGCCGGACCCCCTCCGTGGTTCCCGCCTCCTGCGCCGCGGACGGCCGCCGGACCCCCTCCGTGGTTCCCGCCTCCTGCGCCGCGGACGGCCGCCGGACCCCCTCCGTGGTTTCCGCCTCCTGCGCCGCGGACGGCCGCCGGACCCCCTCCGTGGTTCCCCCCTCCTGCGCCGCGGACGGCTGCCGGACCCCCTCCGTGGTTCCCGCCTCCTGCGCCTCCGCCCACTCTGTTGGGTTGGTTTTTTGTTTTGGACTCTTGGCCTTCCTGTGCCTCCGCCCACCCGGTTGGGTTTGTTTTGTTTTTTTTGTGTTGGACTCTGGCCCCCCGTCCAGCTCCCCTCCACCCACCCTTGTGTTTCAGTTTTTGGGCGTCTGGGAGCCGCCCGTTTAGGGGGGGGTACTGTCAGGATCCATGTTTCTCTGTGTATTTATTTCTAGTTTTCTTGTGTGTCTGAGTCTCTGTGTTGTCCTGTCTCCCCGTGATTAGTTCCCAGGTGTGTCTCGTTCCCTGATTACCTCATGTGTATTTAATGTCACCTGTGTCTCTGTGTCTTGTCGGATCCTCGTCTATGTCTCGTCATACTTCGTCGTCCTGTTCCCTAGTGGTATCCTGTTCCCTGCGTTCTGGTTTTTTTTTGTCATTAAACTTCATCATTTCACTTTAACGGTCCATCTGCGTTTCTGCCTCACCTCCACCACCTCAAAACATGACATCCTCTGACCATGCTGGCTATTTGCAACAAAACATTGGAATGTTTTTTGTGATCATGTTCCAATATTTTATCAATTTTAAGATGTCCTGCATCCTTCTGAGACACTTTAGGTTATTTTTGGCTTTTCAAAGTAAGATAATAATTTTTTTGGCCCATTTTGCCTAAAGAAGCTGCTCGATATTCATGCACACCTTGACATAGTGTCTTGACCTCCTTAGGCCTCACTCCTACTGACTACACAGAAACACATCACTTGTTGTGATTAAAGCCATTTAAGTTTATCCAGTTTGGAGTTAGAAAATATTCATAGAAAAAGGTCTTATGATCAAAATACTCACTTCCCAAATAATGGTGCACACAGCTTAGTTAAAAGCCTTTGGACATTCTGATTCCAGAACTGTGCATGGACAGAATTTACACTGCTTATCATCAATTTAGCCAGTAGTTATGTCTATCTCCCCTTTTCTGCAATCTTGTCTAGCTAAACCAAACTCTCCTGAGTGGAAGAGATCAAAGTTTTTACTGTAAATGTAATCCAGAAAGAAGATAATTCCAGCACTCGTCTCTCAGCTTGAGTCTGAGACGAGTGCTGATGGATTCCATGATGGATTAACTTCCATTATGGAAGTTAATCTCCCACTAATCCTCATTGTTCCTGTTTAAAAACCAGGGCAAATAGATCATGTAACTCTATCTGTGATGGCATATAAACCTTCTACTGTGCTATCACTGCACAGTTATTCCCATATCCTGTCTTACTTTAGGAGTAAGACAATCAGGTAAATTCTTATCATTAGCAAAAAGTATTCTAATTTAATGGTCAGTGAGAGAAGTGCATAGAAAATTAAAAGCAAATTATTCAGTCAAATAAAAACTAACTCTAAATGAAGCCAATCAGTCATGTAGAACAAAATAATTAGTAGAAAAATAATGGGAAATTTATCAACGAAGTATAATATTGCTGTAACATTTTTAAAATTTTGACAGGTTGAAAGCACCTTAAAAAATAGATCAAGCATGTTATCCAGTTTATATTTGACTGGCTTTCAGTTTTTTGGGAGTATTTTTGATAACAAAGTCTAAATTGAATCAATTGTGCTGATGAGCCAGGGTGAGTAACGCACCTGCTGAATAACTCCAGAATGGCTATCAGAGCTAACTGTACACCTAAAAATTAATAATTAATAAAATAATCTCCAGTAAAAGTATTCATATCTTTAAAATATTTTACATGTTGTCACATTACAACTACAATTTGCTATTTAGAATTTAATTTGATAGACCAATGCAGAAAATGATACATGATAAATAATAAAAAGTATGTTTGCATACTTACAATGCCTGTAAAATGTTCTCAATACTTTGGATCTCTTATACGTTTTTAGAAAAGAAAGTGTACCAAAAACTACTTTTTATGTGAAAATGGATGACAATCAAAATTAACATAAAATAAGTGATTGCATACATATTCACTTATTCATTCAGAGTTGATTGAATTATGAAAAATTATGAATGTTGAAACTAGGGTTCAATCCTGGAAGAAAACCTGTCACACTTGCAAAAGACTTGACACTGGTTGAATGATCCACATTCTATCAGAACACAGAGGCATTACAGCTAAAACTACAACAGAATGCTCTAAATCAGTCTGTAGAACAAACAACTTCATGTACTTAATACAACATCCACTGCACAGAAAAACCCCCAAACGAAAAAATATTTATTTTACAGAAGTGTAACTAAATCATAATTTAGAAAGCTTTTATTAGAAAGCTTAAATTTAATTCAGTCAAACTCCGAAACTAAGCACAGTTGAAAAGTAAACGGGTTTTTAATTTAATATATTTACATAAAAATAATTAATGTAATGTTCAAATAAAATAACACAGTTTATTAAAACAAAATAAATTATACTGATGTAAACAGTGACATATAGAAAATTCTTAGTTATTTTTGCTGAAATTTACATAAGCATTTGCTCATACTTTGCAGAAATCTAAGAATCTAACCTTTTCAATCTCTGAAGTCTATTTATTTAAATGCAAAACAAATCTACTCATGTAAGAGTATCAGTGGTTCATAATGTTTCTTAAGTAACTGTAAAAAGTAGTGCAGCAAAAAGAGTTGACTCAAAGTTGACTTGAGTCAACTTTTTTCCGAAAAGTTGACTCAAGTAAATGTAACCCCCTCTGAACATAGATAACACAACTAGTAGCTTATTTTTAATAGCTTGTCATTATTTTGTTAACTTTATGTGCATTCGACAGCATTACTCAACTCACTTGGTTTGTTTAGAAAAGGGCGCAAAGTTCTTTGCCTTTTGCTGGTTTGCTGCTATGATTCTGACACATACGGATGTGCAGCTCTCCACGGTAGCACGTCTCCATCGCTGCTGCACAGGTTGACTCTGTTGGGGGCCAACATTCCCCAATGCCCACCAACAAGGCCTGGCATGAATTGGAAATTATAGGTGCACAGAGTGATACTGTTATCTAGGTGGATAAAGCCTGAGATTTTTCTTTGAATAATCTTTTAGTCTCCTTAAGATGGTAAGAGCAACATATTTTATTTCAAATATTTGAAGTTAAGCTAAATTCTGGATCTGTGTGGTCACAGATGCAAGTGCTTTCATACCCAGTGTTAGAATAATTATGTTTTGTTATCATTCTTACATAAGTAGTTACCAGTTTGCTTTTCATCTAAAGGTTTAGTATTCACACCCCAGACAGGAAGAATTTGTTAAACTGTGTGAAAGACAAAACTTGCTTTTTCCCTAAACCTTGAAGCTGCAGCTACTTCTTTTCTTGGGATACTCCTTAATCTGCGAGTGTGTAGAATGAAGTTCTTCCTTGTTTCAGAATAGACCTTCTTTTATTTATCACTCTCCCATATTTCACTCCCGACTCCTTTCTTTCCTCCTGCTTAATAAAAAGACAGGCTCTGCTACAGGGAGTCAGAACGCATGGTGAACACCTCGGAGAAGTGGTTTGCTATGTTTTCTCCTTCTGCAGAAGCTTGGTTGAAAACTCATAAACGTTGTCTGTGGTTCTCTTTTTATGTAGGTTTAGAAAATACCTATCACCCAGTTAATCCATTAGAACAGATATATTTCTAGCTGCTTCTTGTCAGCATGCCTAAGTTTTCTGTGATTAGGTAAAACAGCTGAAAATCCTACAAATCAATAATTAGAGTCTTACTTGCTTTCTTGTAGAGTAGGTGGGTGTTTGGTCCTAAACTCCCATCACACTGCTTTAAGCACATGCACATATTTAATGAGTCCAGAGATAGCTGCAACATAAAGTCTGACTATTTGACCCCAGTAGCATTCTGTCATTCTCAAACTACCATGCAGTGGACTTCTTGTAAAACTATTGGACCAGTGATGGCCTGACCAGCTGCCTGTTCAGATTTTGAAACTGAGAAAGAAATCTGACACAGTATTGTCCTACTGCTGGAGGGAATGCAGCAGGTCCAAGGTCAGTCTTCATATTTCTTAGCAGATTTATATTTGCAGCCTTCTTTTTCTGTACTAAAAGCAAATAGGGTAAAATGTGTACATGAGTTATAAAGCATTTTTTTTTTAAGATGGGGGACTTTGTGAATCAGCATCCCAGTTCTTTCCACGACTTTTCTTCCTGTTTCTCTCTGCCATCACCACAGCTGCCACCACAGTCACCAGGACAGTGATGGTAATGACGAGGACAGTTGCCGTCTCCGCAACACAGAGCTGGCTGTCCACCCAGGCCAGAGAGGCCCCCACCAGCTGTGGGGGGTCCTTGCAGGTCACATTTCGGTAGTCGTCAATATGGAGGTAGCGGACATGTAAGATCTTGCTGAAGACACGATGTAGCTCACAGTCGCAGCTCCATGGGTTGCCTGGCATGGTAAGAATAAGAGTGAGAGAGACACAAGAAAGTTCTACTCTCAACATTTTTTTGACTTCTATTATTCTGTTTTATAAGCTAAAGATATTTCTAATGTCCAAGTATGTGAAGGGAAGGGTGTCAATCTGCACTTATTTTTATTTTAAGTAAATCACTGCATTTCTGCTGTCTCTCTTTGGTCCAGTGTACTCCGATAAAGGTGTCATATTGTGTGGAGGTTGAAGTGGACCTGTACACTGAAAAAACTAACTTAGGGGGTTATCAGAATAACAAAAGAATATCATGTACTTTTAACTAAATAATTTTATGTTTCAAACAAAAAGGTGATACAATCATGTTGGATAAACAAAAAATTCAACAACTTCACGTTTATGAAATTTAATCATGTTGAGATAACATGATTCATTGTAGTCAGACAGATCTTGTGCTGAAGCCGAGTGAGATCACGGGATGTCACGTGAATTCACACGAGACAATCGTTTTTGTCTCTACTAGAATATCGTATTCAAGTTGTGATAACGTGATTCAATTTAGTCAGATTCATTTCCCTCCGAAGAGGGTCTAGTGAGATCAGGGGATCACGAGAGATTATGCAACATAACTGTTTTGCGCCTGGGAAGACTTCAGAGTGGTTGTGGTTACACATTAAACTATAGATATTTGTTTTTCTCCGCAGGGCACTATTGGCATTTAAGAACTGCACTGAAACAGTTCTTAAATTTCTTTCAGCATTTAAGAACTGTAAAAAAGTCTTCTTTTGA
This sequence comes from Gambusia affinis, assembly GCF_019740435.1. Lineage (NCBI taxonomy): Eukaryota > Metazoa > Chordata > Actinopteri > Cyprinodontiformes > Poeciliidae > Gambusia > Gambusia affinis. The sequence continues at coordinate 721,214 of NC_057886.1, forward strand.
AAAAACACGTTTTTTGAAAAACATCTTTGAATTGCGCTTTTACAGTGTTAACACAGCAGGTGTGTGTCAGTGTGTGTCGGGAAGAAAACCTGGAAAGGATTTCTTCCCGAACCTGGAAAAGAACCTGGAAAAATCATGGAAAGGATTTCCACATGATTAAATAGCATGAAGCATGTTTGTTGAGCTAACTTAATTTTCATGAGTTGGATCAACTTAATAAGTAGTGGGAAGGTATAACTCTGACCTAAGTTGGTTTCTCCAGTGTTCTGTGGTGGAACAGGGGTTTAGCACACTGCATGTTTGGTGGCCTTAGTCCTCGACGCAGACGTTGCTGGTTTGATTCCCAGTCCTGGCAACCTTTGCCACATGTCCTCATCCTGTCTGCCTACTGTCTCAAAAAAATACGAGCCACTAGCACCACAAAAACTCTTCGGAGAAAAACAAAGTTGGTTTCAACTAAATTGCCATTAATCTTAGTCAAGTAAATTATTTGGTCCAAAGCATTGCAAGTTAGTTGGGCTTGCTCTTTTAAATCACATTGGGTCCAACTATAGTGAATGAGTTGGATCAACCTTAATAAATTAAATTGAGCCAACTCATGTTATTTAAATTAGAATAACCATAATATATTAAGTTCAGCCAACACTTTAATTTAGAATCAACCATAGAATAACCATAATGACATAAGTTGAGCCAACACAATTGCTTTACATTGGAATAACCTTAATAACTTAAGTTGACCTAACACATTTGCTTTAAATAGGACTAACAGAATTACATGGTGCTGAAATAAAGCAAAGTAATCAGGTGGAAAACCTTTCCATGATTTTTTTTGTGTTCATCCAAAGAGTCATTTTTTTTCAGTGTAGAGAAATGTCAAACTGAAACGTGGTTTAATTTGAAAGTTATTTTTTTTATTTTTTTTTTGCCATTTTTATGTTCAAAAATCAAAATTTTACACATCATGTGTCTCAAACATTGACCCAACCCGTCTAGTAAAATCTAATTAGTTAACCTAAAAAATCAAGTAGAATAAGTTAAAGATTAGTGAGTAAGAAAACTTAATTTATTTTAAGCAAGCAGTGCTAAATCAACAACTAAAATAATGAAATTAAGTTCATGTAAGTAATTTGTCATGTGTCGTGTTAACTTATTTTTAAATATTTTTGTGTACTGCTTGATACAAATATAACCCTGCTTAAAAGGAATTAATACCCACATTTTTCAAGTTCACTTAAATTAAACAAACCAATTTTATTGAATGAGTTCTTCTCTTTCTCTCTCTCTCTCACTTCTTTTATTAAAGTTTTATTATCTGTAGTGGCCTTTATTTGAGAGTGGTCAGACATTAAAGTGGGTAATGAGAGAGGAGGAAGACATGCAAGCGAGCATCATCAGGTCAGGACTCAACCCTGTGAGAGGACAAAGAGGCCTCCATACGTAGGTTGTGTTTTACCCCTGCGTCACCACAGCACCCCTTTCTCCCACTTCACAGAATTAGTGAATGCAGCAAATATTTGAAATACACAATTATATACAAAACCTATTTTGTTCGTTAAATATACCATAAGGATGAATTCACGCTCCCTCTTGATCATCATTGTCGCTTGCAGGTGCAAAGTTTTCCGGCTTGGGATTTTTGCAAGTACAGAAAATGCAGTTAATGCCCCACCCCCCCTAACTAAAAACTAGTTAGTTGACTGTGTTGACATCTCTAGAGTGGCAGTCCTGTCTTTGGTAAGCTCAGACTGTTATTTTTTGGTGAATAAAGTTAGCATATTGTTAACAGCCTAGCTTAAGATAAAAATAGCCATGAAGGAACGTGTCTGTAAAGATGCACAACTAAACGGTATTATAATCATTAAGATTAAGATAAGTGTCACAAATGTGTGCAGCAGCCATCTTAGTGATGGAGCTGTAGGAGAAGCGTTTTGTACTTCACTCTGACAGCAAACACATAGCCGTAACACAGAACCTTGACTCTGGGGGCCGGGGGGATCTACAATCCTATTTAGAGTTTTCCAGACAATAGTGGAACACAAAAAAAAAATCATCTTTGTTACTCTTTCAAGGAGTAATCAATTAAAATTACTTTTTCTAAGTATCTATGCCATCACTGAGTGTAAGTGCGTTTGCCAATTCTTTTGCTGCATCCTTACCAGTCAACTAATTTACCAATAAAGTCCAAAATGGCCAGAGAAGAACCTTTCAGAAAAGCTCTAGTTAACCTGAAAGCTGAATGTGTGTTGCTGTCGTATGAAGACTGATGAAGGTCTTAAACTTCAGGTGATGCAAGTTGTTTCCTTCCAGATTAAGAATCGCCAGACTATAGAGAGGAGCCAGAGCGTCAGAGTCTATCTGGGAGATGTTGTTGTTACTCAGCTGCAGCACCTAAACAGACACACAGGCACAAACTTTGTACAGAGAATTATTTTCAAAATCATGAGAGGAGATGTTCACATGTCTGATTTACATTCAATTTACACTCTTAATTATTACTATCATTCTTTTTACACAGGACAGAATGTTTTATACTAGAATGTATTCTGACAGTTCCTAAGGATTGATTCAATGCACTTTTTATTTTTATATCCATGCATCCTGTATATAACAGGCTTGTCTTTGTGGGATTTAGACGGGTGCTCGTGTCTAACTCCAGCAGTCAGTGGGCGCAGGTTTTTTAAAATCTGATCTCAAAATTAAAACGGAACTCCTAGATCAGTGGTGTCCAAAGTCATACCTCAAGCACCAGTACGCAATATGTTGGCCCTGCTTCAACACACCTGCAGGCTTCTGCAGACGTTTATGACAAGTTTATGACATGTCTGCTACAATACAGCTTATTCAAATTGTCCATCTAAAACTGCACTTTCTTAACCCCTAACTTCATTCACAATAAAAAATGAACTTTGGGGGTTATCAGATTAACAAAAGAATATTATGTAAATAATTTCATGTTCCAAACAAAAACGTGATACAATCATGTTGGATAAACAAGAAATTCAACAACTTCACGTATATGAAATTTAATCATGTTGAGATAACACGATTCATTATAGTCAGACTGATCTTGTGCTGGAGCCGAGTGAGATCACAGGATATCACGCGAGTTCAGGCGAGACAATCGTTTTTGTCCCTACTTGAATAACGTATTCAAGTTGAGATAACGTGATTCAATTTAGTCAGATTCATTTCCCTCCGAAGAGGGTCTAGCAAAATCAGGGGATCCCGAGAGATTATGCGACATAACTGTTTTGTGCCAGTGAAGGTATCACTGTGATATAAGTTGGTTTCTCCAGCGTGCTGTGGTGGTGCAGGGGTTTAGCACACTGCACGTTTGGAGGCCTTAGTCCTCGACGCAGATGTTGCTGATTCGGCTCCCGGTCCTGGCAACCTTTTAAATTACATTGGGTCCAACTATAGTGAATGAGTTGGATCAACCTTAATAAATTAAATTGAGCCAACTCATTTTATTTAAATTAGAATAACCATAATATGTTAAGTTCAGCCAACACGTTTGATTTAGAATCAACCATAGAATAACTATAACATAAGTTGAGCCAACACAAATGCTTTACATTGGAATAACCTTAATAAATTAAGTTGACCTAACACAATTGCTTTAAATTGGAGTGTGACAGCTGACACTGCTGTCACACAGAATTGGTAATGGTTTTTTGTTCTTCCTTAATGTTACTTTACATATATTAATAAGTGCTTAGTTTAGATTTATCTTTATCTTTGAAATTATTTTTATTAGTCTGACCTTTTAAGTTAACTATTTGACGTGCACACATTTAGTTAACTTTAGTTGTCAGTTCTTTGTATTTTTTGTTAAAGACAACCAATTAATTTCTTTCTTTTGAGTTATTAGTTTCCTTTGGACCTGCCCCTGGAAATTACAGATGAGCTCCAGCTGACTGAGGTCCATGTCAAACTCCCTCAGCGGGCCGGTCCATGTGTTCACCAGGGGAAGGGGATATTTGGTTTATAGTTTATTTTGACCATTTATTTAATGTTTCTTCTTTTTGAAAGTTAGTTTAAATTTGATATTTATTTAATTTAAAGATTTAATAATATTCTCACCAGTATTTGTTAGGTTCTTGTGTGTTTAGTTACCCCCTTGTGTGTGTTAGCAGTGGTCTGATCAGCCACTTTTAAGTTCCCCTCATGTCTTGTTGTGAGGTCAGTTTATGCTTGAGTTTCTTTTGTTACCACTTGAGTTACACTTTGTTATGTTGACCTCAGTTTTTGGGCCCAATTTGTCATTTTTGAATTATTTTGGACATTTTTGGTAATAAATTAAGATTATTTTTGGAAATTATTTTATGTCTCCTTGGCTGGTCTATGCAAAACCCTCACAAGGAGTAACAGAATTACATGGTGCTAAAATAAAGCAAAGTAATCAGGTGGAAAACCTTTCCATGATTTTTTTTATGTTCATCCAAAGAGGTATTTAAAGCAGTGCTGGAGCTGGTCACCATTTCTCTAGATCAGGGGTGGGATCTAGAGAAATGATGACATCTACATCTAGATCTAGGTGATCTAGATCTTTTCAATGTGTCTTAAATAAAATTGCTGAATAATTCCAGTATTCAGTGAAGTTTTCAAGAGTCCTGCTAATTATTTGACTGAGGTGTGTTGGAACAGGAACACATATAAAGCTGGCAGAGCACCAGCCTTTTACAACTGGAGTTGCCATTTCTGCAGGAGTTAATATATTTTATATTTATATCGACTTTATTTACCTCAAGTCCAGGCAGCATATCAAGGCTGCCTTGCTCCACCGCTGTCAGTCTGTTGTTGTGTAGAAAGAGCTGTCTCAGCCTAGAGAGGCCCCTGAACACACCAGGGCCAACAGAAACCAGCTGGTTATAACTGAGGTCCAATTTTTCCATGTTGTCCAAGTGCTCCAAGCTGGAAGGTTGAAAACAAAAGGTATTATGTGAGATTGTCCAAAAACTCAAAGAAAGAAGAGAAAGTTTAGAATAGGGATCTACATATGCCAACTTTTGGATGCATCCTTGCTCCATCACACCTTAATTACCTTTCTGGCATGTCCTGTTCACGAACCATACCCATTTAAAATGAATAACTTGTTCAATTGATTCAGGTTTGTTTTACCAGGAATGAATCCAACAGTGGCAGTATGGTGGATTTTGAGGATTGGAGTTGCACTGAAAAAAATGACTCTTTGGATGAACATAAAAAAATCATGGAAAGGTTTTCCACCTGATTACTTTGCTTTATTTCAGCACCATGTAATTCTGTTACTCCTATTTAAAGCAAATATGTTAGGTCAATTTAATTTATTAAGGTTATTTCAATGTAAAGCAATTGTGTTGGCTCAACTTATGTCATTATGGTTAAATTGATTCTAAATTGATTCTAAATCAAACATGTTGGCTCAACTTAATATATTATGATTATTCTAATTTAAATAAAATGAGTTGGCTCAACTTATGTTATTATGATTATTCCAATTTAAAGCAAGTGTGTTTGCTCAATTTAATTTATTAAGGTTGATTCAACTCATTTACTACAGTTGGACCCAATGTAATTTAAAAGAGCCAGCCCAACTAATTTACAATGCTTTGGACCAAATAATTTACTTGACTAAGATTAATGGCAATTTAGTTGAAACCACCTTTTTTTTCCTCCGAAGAGTTTTTGCAGCGCTAGTGGCTCATATTTTTTTTGAGACAGTAGGCAGAGAGGGTGAGGACAAGCAGCAAAGGTCACTGGGAGTCAAACCAGCAACATCTGCGTCGAGGACTAAGGCCACCAAACGTGCAGCGTGCTAAACCCCTGCGCCACCACAGCACACTGGAGGAACCAACTTATGTTACAGTGATATGTTCACACTACTTATTAAGTTGATCCAACTCATGAAAATTAAGTTAGCTCAACAAACATGCTTCATGCTGAAAATAAGCTATTTAATCATGTGGAAATCCTTTCCATGATTTAATTACGCTAATTCAAAGATGTTTTTCAAAAAACGTGTTTTTTTAAAAGAGGACTTTTTTACAGTTCTTAAATGCTGAAAGAAATTTAAGAACTGTTTCAGTGCAGAGAAAAACAAATATCTATAGTTTAATTTGTAACTAAAACCGCTTTGAAGTCTTCCCAGGCGCAAAGCAGTTATGTCGCATAATCTCTTGTGATCACCTGATCTCACTAGACCCTCTTCGGAGGGAAATGAATCTGACTAAATTGAATTACGTTATCTCAACTTGAATACGTTATTCAAGTAGGGATAAAAATGATTGTCTCGCGTGAACTCACGTGATATCCCGTGATCTCACTCAGCTTCAGCATAAGATCAGTCTGACTATAATGAATGATGTTATCTCAACATGATTAAATTTCATAAACGTGAAGTCATTGAATTTCTTGTTTATCCAACATGATTGTATCATGTTTTTGTTTGAAACATGAAATCATTTAATTAAAAGTACATGATATTCGTTTGTTAATGTAATAACCCCCTAAGTTCATATTTTACAGCGTGCAGACCCCTGGTCTAGAACATCATCATCACCTCTTTAGTACATCGCTCAGCTGAAATTATTTATCAAGGTCTGTTATTCACCTTGACCCTGGGAGATTTTCCCAGCTTTTCGGTAGCTTTTAAAGTACCTAAAAAATATCATTTAGCTAAAATCTACATTTTGCCATGGGTGAATTTTCTATAATAATAAACCAAAACAAATACATGCATGATTAAAAAGAAAAGGGAATTGATACATGGTTTTCAGTATTTTCTATGAGCACAAATCTGAAAAATGTTGTGTTTAATTACATTTTATTTTAATGTTTAAACTCATGTAGGAGTAATATCATACATGTACGTTGAAACAACATACTCTTGTATAACTACCTACCCACATCACAATTATGCACAACTCAGTATTCCTGTATTCCATTAAATCTAAATAAAATAAAATATTTTTTATATAGTAAGATTTGAAAATGTTCTCTCTCAAAAATCTATGTCTTTGTAAAACTCAGAAAGGTACCTGAATCCAGAAATGTAATTTAAATTGTTGTGCTCCATTCGGAGCTCCTTGAGAGCAGACAAGCTGGAGGAGAAGTCCACAGGGAGAGTCGTTATCTGATTCCAGCTGAGATCCAACTTTTCAAGAAAGGATAAAGAAAAAAAAGCCTGCAAATACAAAGATGAGAAACTTCTTATTCTTTAAAAAATCATTCTTAAGTTATTTCTGTCCCGCTAAATATTAAGCAAGATAGTAGTTTTTTCAATTCAGTTTCCTTTTCTTTCAACTCTAATTCTTAGAAACAATATTTTATCTGCACCCTTGTCATGATCTCCTTCTGTTTCTGTCTTGTGAATGACTGCTACTTTACATTTGACACTTTTAAGTCCTTCCAAAAGAATTCTGGCCTATTTTTTCCAGCAGAACTTGTATAAATGAATGATGTTTGTTGGACATCTTGCTCGGACACACGGAAGCAGCTTGTCCCACAAATTATGCCACATGGTGACTAATTTGATGATATACTCGGGGTCTTTTTCAATTTTGAGGTCCTATTTGCCCCCAAGCCATGGTTTCCTGGCTGGTGACTTGCTTTCAATCAATCAATCAAACTTTATTTGTATAGCACATTTCAGCAGCAAGGCATTTCAAAGTGCTTTACATCAAATCAAACACAAAAATACAATGCAACATAGAATCAACAATAAAAACACAACATAGTCAGATTCCGTCAATAAATTTGCAATTGATTACGTTTCGAATACAACTCTAAACAAGTGGGTTTTTAGTTGAGATTTAAAGGAAGTCAGTGTTTCAGCTGTTTCACAGTTTTCTGGAAGTTTGTTCCAGATTTTTGGTGCATAGATGCTAAATGCCGCTTCTCCTCGTCTGGTCTGCTCTGCATCCCCAGAACCAGAAGACCTGAGAGGTCTGGAAGGTTGATACAACAGCAGCAAATCTTTAATGTATTGTGGTGCTAAACCATTCAGTGATTTATAAACTAACAACAGTATTTTAAAGTCTATTCTTTGAGCTACAGGGAGCCAGTGGAGAGACTTTAAAACTGGAGTTATGTGCTCTATCTTCCTGGTTTTAGTGAGAACACGAGCAGCAGCATTCTGGATCAGCTGTAGCTGTTTGATTGATTTGTTGGACAGGCCTGTGAAGACGCCGTTACAATAATCAATATGACTGAAGATAAACGCATGGATGAGTTTCTCTAGATCTGGCTGAGACATTAGTCCTTTAATCCTGGAAATATTCTTCAGGTGATAGAAGGCCGTCTTTGTGACTGTCTTTAAGTGGCTCTGAATGTTCAAGTCAGAGTCCATCACTACTCCCACTACTGGTTTTTAGTTGTAATAACTGAAGCTGTGCACTGACTCTAGATCGTTCCTCTTTAGGTCCAAAGATAATAACTTCAGTTTTGTTTTTGTTCAGCTGGAGGAAGTTTTGGCACATCCACACATTTATCTGTTCTAAGCATCTGTTCAGTGATTGGATGGGTTCTGAGTCTCCTGGTGACATCGTAATGTAGAGCTGTGTGTCATCTGCATAGTTATGGTAGCTAATATTATTTCCTGTTATAACCTGAGCTAGTGGAAGCATATAGATATTGAATAAGAGGGGTCCTAGGATTGAACCTTGGGGTACCCCACATGTGACCTTTGACCTCTTTGATGAGAAGTTTCCAATTGAAACAAAGAAATCCCTGTTCTTTATGTACGATTCAAACCAGTTAAGCACTGGACCGGAGAGTCTGACCCAACTCTCCAGTCGATTCAGTAATATGTCATGGTCAACAGCGTCAAAAGCTGCACTGAGGTCCAACAGAACCAGCACTGTGGTTCTCCCACAGTCCGTATTTATATGGATGTCATTGAACACTTTGTAACACATGGCTTCTTCATGATGCCATGCATTTTCTGATGCAGACCCATTCTATCCATCCATCCATTATATAACACACTTATCCTTGCATGGTCGTGACATACCCATCCTGTCTGTGGGAAATTATGTGAACCTAAGCTTAAGCATATCCACTTTTCAATCAAATGTATTTCAGTCAATTCTCAGCTAATGTTTTTACCCTTTTTCTTCCATCTGTTTCTGCCTACCTGTGCTTGTATTTCTTTGATGTGACAGTTGGTCAGCACCAGCACCCTCAGGGACCACAGTCCAATAAAGTTTCGGGTTTCTATGATGCTCAGATTGTTTCCTCCAAGCTTCAGCAGCCACGTACCATGAGGGAGGCCCCTGGGTACATGTTCAAATTTGCCATTGCGGCAGTCCACCAGGTCAGCATGCTCATAGCAAATGCACTGGTGAGGGCACATATGTGAGCTTCCCACAGGCAGGAGCAGCCACCCAGAGAAATTAATGGAAAAAATCACAAAGAGGATGGAAGACAAAGGAATGTTCATTTTTGTGGGAAAATAGCCAAAAGGAAATATAATTGGAGGAGTAGCTAGAGGAAAGGTTAAATGAAGGTTGACATCTCCTGTTTTCTGCTCCAAACACAGAGGTCACCTCGATGAAACTGTGAAAACAAAAAACAAACAAACAAGAAAAACAAAGAGTTTTTACAACAAGGTTTACATTCACACCAGGAAAAATGTTTTAAACCTTTTCAGTGTTCCACTTATTATTTTGGACAAAATGCCCTTTTTGTATACCTGCTCTACAGAAACTGGGCAAATTGAGTCCATCAAAGTGTTTTTGCACTTTCCCTCCTTCCAGAAGAAGTCTACATTGTTCATTTGTAACAACGTCCTATCTATCTCAGCAGACAAGTATGATCTTTGAAACATCCCTGAACAATGCCCATGCGAACAGTCATACAGAATTTTAAATTCTACTCAATGAAATTTATTACATTTTCCATTAGTAGATCTGACACCAGTAACACATGGATCCTTCTTTAAGTTCTGCTCAGAGCTCCAGGATGATCAGTCTGTGCAATCTAAATGCTAATAAACCATCATCAACATCTCCCAGCAGATCAATATAATCTCTGAACACAAAAAATCCTTCTATGGGTGATGTTCTCCATCAGTTCCAAGGTGTTCCACAATTATGCAGCCCACCTTTGTGTGATTGTCTACACACATTGTTCACCTTAAGAATAATCAAACCTGACCTGTTTGGAGTTAATCTTCTGATCCAACTCTATTTTCTTTTTCAGTGTAAATCAAAGTGTCCCACAGATAGCATGTATTTAATGCACTTTGGCGCTCAGACCAATCTGTTACATCTTTATGAGACATATACTTAGGAAATTCATTATTTACATTCGAGTGAGGTTTTTCCATTCTTTTATTGCTATTTTATTTATTTTGTGTGTGTTACTGTCTGAGGATAAATGTGGTTAAGTTTCATTACTTACATTTAGACAATAAAAGATTAAAATTATGAAAAAACATCAGGTTTGATGCTCCTAAAATGACACTGAAGGGTTTCAGATTTCAGTGTATTTAGGTGAGTTTTACTACTTTGTAGTTTATTATTGTCCACAAAATAAGTTTGTGGACAATAAACTTATTTTGTTTATTGTCCACATTCTTCATGATGCATCATGAAAATGGCGCACATTTTCACAGCAGGTAAAAAATGTGCATATGTTTACGTTCATTTTTATACATGCTGACTTGTGCGTAAAATATGGCGCTGCACATTATTTGTGTGTACGCACGCTTTATACATGAGGCCCCTGAAGTGAGGAAGCTTACACCGCGAGGGGGGGTAGGCACCATTGGGAAAAAATATTCCAAAAATACCGAAGCAATATCCGTGGTCAACATAAAGCTTGGGCACAAGAGGGTCTCCCACATAAGTTCTAATCATAATCATATCATAGGTAATAAAGTATCTTAAAGACAGAACAGTATTTGTTTTGTAGTGATCATCACAAAGACCTGGTCTCAGTCCCACAGAAAATTTGTACATTGAGCAGCAAAAGTGTTTGTTAGTCAAATGACCTACAAGCCTGATCACTTCAGCTACACCACCTCTGTCAAAAGGAATGGACAAAATTCCAGCAAATTACAGAGAGACGGTTGTGGAAAGATAACCAAAAATTATCTGAATGGAGAAAATCGATGTCTGAACATGTCTGAATTTGAAGAAAGTAAGAAGCAAAAGCATACAAAAGCCTTTGTCTGCTTTGTGAAGACATTAAACTGCAACTTTTTTGCAATGCCAACAAACATCCCAGAATACAAAGATCTTCAATCTTCACATAAGTCAAATTGCGTTCCAATAATAGCTTGAGCTTATCTTGATATTTTTTCAACTCACCTCTTCTGCTCCTGAAGACTCTGAACATCATGTTGCTGTATCTCAAACTTTTTCTGTTCCTTAATCAGCTAACTGACACTGAGACAAAGGCACCAGTACAGACACCAGCACACAAAAACAACTAAACACAAATCAATGTTGATGATGGAGGCTTTGACAGCAGACGGCTTTGTTAATAATCCATTAATCCCTGTCAATCACCAAATGCCTCCACTCATCACTGATCTCTCTGCAGTGATGGAATTTCTGTAGTCGTTTCCTCCCGCTTATATCACGTTAATTCCTCTGCAATGCCCTCCCATCTGTCTGTTCCTGCATAGTTTTTATTATATAAAGAATGTCTGCTTAGTGTTTAGAGTCTCTGTGTTTGCATTTTTTAGAAAACATCATGGAATCAGTTTTATTTATTCTGAAAAGTTTATTAGGGCCTTGCAAAAGTAAACTATACATCTTTTACACTTGTTTTTACATTTGGAAATAGGAAAACTAACATTTCTGTCCAGTCTCTTTACTCTGTCACCACTAAATAAAATCCAAATCAACCAATTAGTAAAAAAATAGAAAATACAGTCCAGTATAATTTAATCTATGTATTAAAGTTACAAGCAATTAAACAAATATTAACATAAAGTTACATACCGCAGCTTTATCTACTTAAATATCTATACATTACACACACACACACACACACACACACACACACACACACACACACACACACACACCTATCTATCTATCTATCTATCTATCTATCTATCTATCTATCTATCTATCTATCTATCTATCTATCTATCTATCTATCTATCTATCTATCTATTATTGAGGAAGAATTACTAAGTTAGCTTAATTTTGGAAAAAAAGCTTGGCTCTCTTTTTCTTCCTCTTTCCCGGGTCCTGAGCGGATGATTTCACGGCCGGAAGAAAACAATGAGGCGTGCTGACGTCACAGTGTTACAGAGTTTAATCCAATAGAAAACCACAATGAAGGAACAACAAAAACTGCAAAGCAACCAAGATACAGACTCATTACCTGAGACAGACAAAAAATAAAAAAGCAAAGACAGAAAGAAGGACAAAGACGCGTCTTTGGAGAGAGCTGGCAGGAAAAGCAGAATCGAGCAGCTATCTGAATTCTTATTATTGAGCATTCACTTTTCTAGTGAAGGCGTTTCTTTTTGTTAATATATGCGAATAGGGCGTACCCCTGTTTTGACCAACCAAAAGCTACCTTGTAAAAACTTATACCTTCCCCTAAGTTATGGCAGAAATCAAAAGTCGTTTACTACTTGTTAAAATTAAGTTATTTTCATTAAACTTAGTTTTCTGCTTTTCTGATTTCAGCATCTCCAAAAACTTAAATCTTTGTCTTGTCACAGAACAAAATGAGGTAGAATTCCTTTTTGTAATTAAAACAATTTTCTTTGATTCTGAAATTATCCCTGATAATACACTTTTTCAAATACATTCATCATCTAGTAGATTAATACTTCTAACTTGGATAATAAACTTTAATCAAAAACATGCGATTAGTATTTAAAGATGTATTAAAATTAGACGTTAGTACCAGGCTGTAACCATCTCCAGACGCAGCTCTCTTCTCTGAGAGACCCCCGACCTTCGACCTCTGAGCCAGGGAGATATGGTTTATGGCCCACCTAATTTAAAGCCTTTCAAGAGAATAGTGTTTTGGTTAAACTCCTCCAAGAGAATGTTTATCTCTTGCCTCCTTGCTGTCTCCTGGCTTACATCTGTTTAGCTTTTGTCCAGATAAGAATGTTCAATCTACCTAAATGCACATTGCTGTGAGATTAACTATATTAAACACTCAAAGTAGTTATATTTCCTCAACACTATCTATCTATCTATCTATCTATCTATCTATCTATCTATCTATCTATCTATCTATCTATCTATCTATCTATCTATCTATCTATCTATCTATCTATCTATCTATCTATCTATCTATCTATCTATCTATCTATCTATCTATCTATCTATCTATCTACATGCACACATACTTATACCTACTATATATTATCAAATTCTATTAAATAATTTAGTTTTCGTTTGAAATCGAATAATGATTTGTATGTTTGTTTACCACCTAAGTTCTTCAATAACAAGACCATCAAGAATCGCGCTCGATACCAGTACAGTAGATACCGCCTGGCGGTAATTCTACTTCACTTTTTTTGCCAACCGCCAATGAAAATCAAGAAGAAGAAGAATACTGTGGCAGTTGGTGGCAGTAATTTCTCTACTCTGAGCAAGAGCTCCAGGAAAAGCGCAGCGAAGAAGAATCTGTGTGCTGTGTGAAGAAGTGGCGTCTGCTGTAACTGTAGTCAGTAAGGATTCTTGGTTGCAGACTCTAAAGTAACGGAACCCTGGAGAACGAAACATTATGTCGGCATTCTTACCGCGAGGTCTCACGCACCTCGACCTGTTGATAAATCACCGCGTGACGCTGCAATAGTATGAAGACACGTTAGTGACGCTGCTCTCCTCTCCAGGAACAACATCAGCAAGGTGGGTTCATGTGGCTGACTCAGACAGCTTTCTGTTTTCTATTTTAAATAGATGATTGGAGACAACCTCACAGCTGAAGAATCCAACTAAGCTGCACGTGCTCCACTACGATATGAATATAGTGGATTTGTTCAAAAATATTCAGAGACTTGCTAAATTTAAATTAATTTTATTGCAGACTCAAAGTCTATGGAATTTCGTAATTCTATAATCTCGTAATTCCCAAAAAAACCCAATAATAAATATAAAAGTACATAACAGACCCCTCATACCAATGTTTCCAAAAAACAGATCAGTACCCTACTGCCGTATATTTAACTGTAGTCAACAACAGGATAATACTATTATAATACTTGTTCAATTGGCAAATAATAATATAGATCCGCTTTCATAAAACAGCCATCAAAGAGCTGACACTAGCATACAAACTGGTCTAGCTGGGGGTTTTTAACTTAAGCCTTTTTTTTTCTAGTTTTCATTTTTTTAAATTGAAATTGCAAAATGCTATGTAAATCTGACATTTTGACTAGACATAATACTAATTCAAGATATTAGTAATGTCATTCTGAGTAGTCAAATGTTAATTCAAGATATCTCAAATAGAAAAGCTGTGTAATTAAAGCTATCTAATTCATTTGGAGAGAGCTTAAAGGGAATGTTGACTTGTCAGAAGATATCTCTAATTTTAGTTGTGCTAATTAGTTGTGTTGCTAGTCTGAAGGAACTGATTGAGGATGCCGCAGGGGAGAGGTGTTCCGTTCGTACACTCCAGCACCCAGGAGGAGCGGGCGGAGAGGTTGCATTGATGTCAAAATCAAGTGTCACAGTAACATAAGAAAAACTCTTTACAGCATTACAGCAATAAAACTTGTCTCACAGTTGCTGATACTGTGAGGTTGTTTGAGGTTTCAACGCTTCTTCCCATGACAGTAATCTTCAGATTATTCCATATTGGTAAAATTAAAAGATTACTTTTACACAATTTTTACTCAACTATACAGAGGACTCCGTGTTTCAGGTTTTCTACATTTACTTTATTTAGCCAGGTGTGTTGCATATGGGGAAAAACATCTGATCTTATTTTATGTCTTGTTGCTACAAATAAATATCAGAAAACTGTTCATAGATGAAGACTATGATCACAAACACTACCACCAGTCTACAACAGAATACTGTAAACCAGAGAAACTGCTCAGTCCCATTAAGTTCAGGACTAAATCTTATTGAAATTTTGTGTTTGAGGACCTAATGGATCACTGTCAGCAAACCTCCATGAACCAAAAGAACAATGCACAGGACTCTGGCTCAGATTTCCTCCACATGTGAAACACTGAATTTGTGAAGTTGTACAGAAAGCAAGTTCTTTGTTTTCACCACGACTGAACATGGGTCCACATGCAAACAGAAGGCATCCTTTTTTGGGGATTAGTGGGTATAGAAATAACTCTTCTGTTTAATTCTTAGACATTTTGCCAGATAAATGAGGTGACAGGTTTGTCTCTTGCAGAAGGCATGGCAGAGGCTGGAGCCCACCTGACCTCCACGGTTGTTAATGAGCAGCCATCCATCTTTGAAGTGCTGGCCCAGGAGTCTCTCATGGAGGCTGTCAGACCTGCTCTGAGACATGCAGTCAAGGTGAGGCTTCCTGTTGGTAGATGCCAGACTATAGGAAGATTTTCCTTTCTTCTTACCCTACTGCTCCAACTGTCTCAGGTTCTGGCTGAATCCAACCCGTCCCAGTTTGGATTCATTTGGAAACGCTTCGATGAGCTCTACCTGCTGTTGGATGTCCTCCTACAGAACCACTTCCTGTCCCAGTGCAGCGCCTCCTTCTCTGAGAACTTCTATGGGCTCAAGAGGGTCTCAGGTGGGCGGGGCCTTCCTGCTCGCCTGGGCTTGCACAAGCGTTCCCATTGGCGGTCCCTGCTGCTCTTGTGCCTGGTGCCGTACCTGCGGGCCAAGCTGGAGGTGATGCTGGCCCGGCAGAGAGAGGAGGAAGACTTCTCCATCAGGCTACCACAGACCAGGAAGCAGAGGTTGTACCGAGCAGCAGTGGCAGCATACCCGTATGTCAGTTCGGCCTGGCAGTCCTGGATCTTCTGCCAGCAATTGCTTTTTGTTTTCGGAGTCAGCAGAACACACAGTCCCCTGCTGTGGCTGGCCAATGTCAGACTGGCACGGCTCACCACACATGACCTCAGAGATGCACAGCAGAAAACCAGCTGCAGGCCCAGGCCGGCCGATGGGAGGTAGGTGAACTGTTCAGGTTTTTCAGGAGTAGGGCTGGGTATGATTGAGATTAAATTTTATCGCAATATTTAGAGGTACGGTTGTGATAACAATAAATATTATGGTAAAGTATTACATCTACTATAGGTCTCTGTATGCCTGGCACTGTATGGCACAGCATTCATAGCACTAAAAACACAAACATTGGACAAACATTCCCATTTTAACCAGTCTTCTTCAGGATACTACCTACTGAAAGAAGTGTAATACATATCACTAAATTGTTTTTTATCATATAAATCTACTGATATTTCTTTATAGTCCTGTGGAAGAAACAGTGGAGAAAATAGTAAAAAAAAAAACTTCCCCTAATACTGTCAGGTTTTTTTTCTATTTAACATTTTCAATTGAAATTTATAGAAACAATAAATCAAAACTCTTTTATAATACATTTTTCACCATAAATGATAAAACAATAAATGCCCACTTATGCAGGAGGGAAAGAACATGTATGCTGCTGGCAGAGGAAGGGAATTTTTCACACAACAAATACAAACTTGAAAAAAGTCAGAATACAGAAATTTACGGAGGGATTCCTTCACATTCTGGAAAAGAGGTGAACCATTAAACAAGTATCATTGAAGAAGTATAGCACATGTTTTTTTTTTCTTTTCAGAAAAAGGGTGCACTGCACTGCACTCAGGTTTTGCAGATTTTAGGTTGGAATCCTGTCCTGTATCATATAACAAGATATCAGAACCAGACTAAGCAATTTTAATGAGAACAAAGTCAATATTAGCAGAAGAAAGTCGGAAACTCACTACAAAAACTTGTTTGAGGACGTGTTGTGGTGGCGTAACCCACATTTGGAGGCCTTCAGTCCTTGACGCGGTGGTCGCGGGTTCGATTCCCAGACCCGGCTGACGTTTGCCACATGTCTTCCCCCCTCTCATTCCCCCTTTCCTGTCAGCCTACTTTCGAATAAGGGACACTAGATCCCACAAAAAGACCCCTGGCGGGGGGGAAAAAAAGAAAAACTTGTTTGAGTGAGAGTAAAGCTTTGACACTAATCAGGATGTTGAGGTGAGCAGCTCTTTTCATGGTTCTTTCTTCTAAACAGATCCAGTCGTTGGCTCAATTGATCCCAAGTCCTGCTACTTTAAATAATCTGATGCTAATATGTTAAAAGATTAAGTATGCCCTTATTTGTAAAACTGATACCACTGTATAACTTGATGCTCAGCATTCCTCATTTTAATTTAGTATTGTGTAGAAGTCATAAAATTACTGCTTTATTTTACTAAGACTTCATTCTACTTTATTCCCATATTATGACTTTTTTCTGAATTTAAATGCAATATTGCAACTCAAACTTGTATTTTTTGTGCTACTTTTTTCTCTCACTAATATAACTTCATTCCTCCACTTAACTTTTCTTTAGTTTGGCCCTAATACTCAGTCAGGCATATCTTGGATAAAGTGATGGTGTACTGGAAACCCTAGAAACGGACCAATGTAGCATCAGTTTCAGTGTTCAAAGGGAACACTGCAAAACAAACATGTTGTTCTGCTGCTTAAGGGCCGTTTGTTTTTGTCATGTTTTTATATTATTGGTACCTGAGAAAACAGAGCTTCAGGATTTTCTTTAGCACTTATTTTTATTAGTTATAAAAAAAAGATCCTGGTTCCAGATTTCCTGATGAACACAACTTGAACATAATGTGTATATCTGAATGGAGAACAGAAAAACATCATGCTGTTGTTCCTTTGGTTGCAGAGTATTGCAGAGAGCATGGTGGCTCATGTCTCGGGCAGCGCGGGGTGTGGCCATCTCCCTCTCCACCTTCCTGTCTCTGGGCGTCTTCTTCCTGCAGTTCCTGGAGTGGTGGTATTCCTCGGAAAACCAGAGCACAGATAAAACCATTTCTTCCCTGCCGGCACCTCCTCCCCCGCTTCATCTGCAGGAGGATGTCCGACCAGCAGCAGATGAGAAGAACTGCCCGCTGTGCCAAAAGCTGCGGGCCAACTCCACGGTGCTGTCCACATCTGGCTTTGTCTTCTGTTACCGCTGCATTTACACTTATGTGAAGGCTAACCACTGCTGCCCACTCACTGGATTCCCCACAGAACTGCAACACCTCATCAAGATCTATGAGTCTGAGAACTAGGAGTTCTCTGGAGGTCATTCCAGATGTTTCCCGTCTTTTGGAGAAATGTGACCTTACTGTTTGCCACATTCCTTCTATCAACAGCTCTTTGTGAAGAGTGAAAATGGTACTTTACTTTTGTGTGCAAAAATTGATTTTAAAGTTGATAAATTATTATCTAATTCAGATTTTAATGGCTTACACTTTGCCTTTGTATTTATTAAATCAGTAAAAATACTCTATATTAGTGCTTCAAATAAAACCTTTCTTACCGCTTTTATGAAACTGAATCGACGCTTAATTCCGCCAAGATGCCCAAAAATTCCTGGTTTAATCCACTTTGCTGGTTTTGTAAAACAGCTGGATGAGAAGACAATCGATTGTCTGTTGTTTGGTCCCTTTAGAAGGGTCGTCCTGTTATGGTATTGAGGCCTCAGCCTAACGCCAGGAAAGGGAATTTCACATTAAATGACAGCGTGAATCACAATCTGTCTGCATGGAGAAACGCACAAGCCTGATTTTGATCAAAACGTAAAAGTATGAGATAGTCTCAAAGCTGGGCTGGATTGTGTAGATTGGGAACGGCTATTGAGGGGAGAAAACAGGCGTGGACTTAAATATTTAAGTAAGTACTTAGAAAACAAATATTAGGGTTCGAATTTGGAAAATAAATATTTAGTTTGGAAATTAAATATATAGGAGCTAAATACTTACACTAAGTATTTATTTTGGAACTAAACAGTGAACTAAGTATTTTTGCTCAGACATTTGGGAACTAAATATTTAATCTCCTAACTAGTTTGTGTACTCAATATTTATAGTGAAGGCCAAAATATTGCTGTAAATGTTTCACTGTGTAACTTTACAAACAACACCCCATAGAAACATGAACACACAGTCATGATTTTGCAGTTGAGGTTTATTGAAATGAAGTTACACCAAACCTAACAGACCAAAGTTTTTGAGGATGATGTCAGAGATTACAGAACTTCTGCTGCCAAGTTCTGAAATGGTGACTAACAACAAACATAAATTCCTATAAAATTAATCGAACCATTGGCTGTTTTCATTTGAACAGGCAGCCCATTTCTGATCATGATGGTGTTTCTGTTCCAATATCAGGGAAAGACAGTAGACATTCCCTGATATTTGGAATATCAGGGAAGTTTATTAAAAGCTTCCAGTCATGAAACAAAGTTTAGAGCCTGGAGTGAAGCAAGGTGTGACTGAAATTCTCTAACATGCATCATTAATCCACAGCAATACTGAAAACCTACAACATAACTGGTAAGTCTACCAGTTATGTTGTAGGTTTCAACCAATCACAGGCTCTTATCACTGATAGGCTGCTCTGCATGAATAATATTCAGATAATAAAGCCACTATATTTTGTACATAAAATTAAAGTTATGTTTTGGAAGTTCGTTGTGATTTTGTTGTTTGCTGAGGAGTATAAATGATGCACTTCTAGACTAGAAATGCATCCAACAATGACTATTAACGGCTTTAGGTAATCAGACCCAGGTTAGATACACGTGACCGTGACGGCAGAGTGGAGGCATTGTACTCCACTCTGCCACTCTGTCTCAGCAGTTGAAAATATTCGACTTGACGTCTGAGTTTCAAAAATGGAAAATCTACAACTTTTGAAACAGAAATTATAAAGTTTATTTTAGGAAATTTCTGAGCATGATGTCAGAAATTAAAGACAAAAACTACAGAAGTTGAGTTTTTGTCAAAAGTTTGAATTTTGGAGCTCAGAAATTTTCTAGGAAAGAAAATTTCTGAGATCAGTCTGTAAATTACTGACGTTTTTATTCCCCCCCCCGACAACAATCCCAACATGCCACCATATGTACCTCTTTATACCCTCAATCGGTTACATTCAAAAACACCATCCACTAAAGAGTCTGTGGCACATTTTCCCTCTTATCTCAGTCATTAGAAAAAAAATTTAATTAGTCCATATTTGGACTGGCAGGGCAGATGTCAGGAAATTAGAAATCTGCATAGACCAGAAAAAGTCTGATTGATGCACCTCTACCATGAAAGGTTGGGAATCTTTTAGAAGGTCATGAACACAGAGTGAGGGAAGAAAACCAGCAGTTTATTCACTTTATTTGTTAAAAAGAGCAGCAGCCAAAAACAATACAAAAAAAGAGAGAAAGAAAACCTTTCATTTGGCCTTGATTTCAACCCATTTGCTTTTGGACGGCAACATCTCGCTGTAACAGGTCTGTAGGCTGCTGAGGAACACGTCATTAACAAGTGGGCTGTTTGTACTACAAGACCTGGAAGCAGAACCCAGTAGGATGCTGAGAGTGACTACTGTACAAGGAATCAACACATCAATTTTCTTGAAACGTAAAGATGTGGAAATGTATAATACTATGAAAAAAAAGACAAAAAAAAATCATGTCTTTAAAAGGTTGCTGCACGGGAGCTTTTACTAGAGAACACCCTCCCAGTGAACCTGTATACTGTGACTGCTAATAAAGACTAACACAAAGACAGGGGGGAAGGGCTTCCTTAACGCATCTTGTACTCCAAAGTCTTTGACATCTCACACAGCTGACCCCTGAAGTCTACATCAACGGCAAAGTCCAGGTCCCTCTGCAAGAGAGAACACAGGTCAGAATTAGGGAGACTAAGTGGAAGGTGGTGGAACAGGACCTGCTTCGTCCACTTACATTGTTTTTGACGTTTGGCTTCATGCTTAAGGTGCCGAAGATTTCTTCTCCGGTCTTTACGGTCAGGTAGTCGTCCAGGTAAAAAACTGTCTGCTTCCAGTGGGTGTAAGGAGACTCTGGGCCTGGAAGCACAAAGATACACCACCTGAAGGTTACCTACTGGAAACTCCAAAAAAAATTTTCCCCTAATTGTGAATGCTCCATGTGTAGGCGTCTAAAGCCTGGTGTCAGCTACAGGTGCAGGGGGAAAAAATTAAGATCTAGAGAATCACAATTCCTGGGAATTCTGAATCAATTCCAAAGGCTCAAGAATCGATTATTCTAATTACTTTGTAAAATTATAGTGTGAATAACTCTGACCTTTTTTAATTAAGAAAAAGCCAGGGAGCAAAAGCTAACTTAATGCTAATAATTTAAGTTACAGAATTTATGCACAAACCTATTTTTGTTTAAAGATAAGCATTAGAACTTTGATACAGCATGGAACCTTATAAATAAATGCGTATTTGTTTACTGAGGTTCTTTAAAGGTATTTGCTACTTTAAATTAACATTTGTTATTATTGTGACTGTATATGGGGCGACTGCAGCTCTGTGGGTAGAATAGTCACCTTGTGATTGCAAGGTTTTAGGTTCAACTTCAGCCTTGATATGCCTCTGGGCATTGCTTACTGATCTGCATATATAAACGTTTAAGTATTTCAGTGCAAATAGGTGAAAGTGACTCTAGTGAAAAGCGCTTTGATGGTCAAAATGATTGTGAAAGAGCTATATAAGTTCAGTCCACTTATACAAAACAGACTAGGGTGTATTTACTAACTTATTGTAAAGGAATTCAATAGTTATTAGGAGGGAATGATATATTTTTGCGAGGTAACAAAAGAAAATAAACAGTACGATTACAATGGGCCTTCGCAGCGCTTTGCTGCTCGGGCCTAAAAATCTCCCATGTCTCCTAGGCGCTTTGTACAACAGAATACCACTAAAATATTATTTTACACCCACGTGAGAAAAGTTGATTTATTTTGTGCTGATGGTTTTTCTGACACTTAAATGCCCAGTCTGAACCAGAGCTGCTGCTGCTTGTAGGAAATCAGTGTGACTGGGTCCTAATTCAAGAAAGAGAAAAGCCCACTGACTGGTGGAGAAGCCGATCCTCTTGTGGCAGCGAGTGAACTCTATGTTGAAGTAGGTGACCAGAGCGTGGATGTAGTCGTTCCTCTTCACTTGCAGGCAGAACGGTGAGGTGAAGGTCAGGTCCTCTGCCTTCACTGTGTAAATGTCCACCTCCTAAAAACACAGAACAAATATTACCTGACACGTCCTCTGACCACTTAACTAGTTTGACTACGGACCTGTCCATATCCACTCACCCTGATAAGACAGGAATTGGTGACCAGCTGCTTGGGGTCGACCACGTCCACCAGGGGTTCCTTTATTGCCACCTCCTTGATGCAGGACATGTCAAAACCATAAACATTCTCCCACCCTGAGGAGAAAGCAGGTCACAGGTCACATCCAGCAAAGCCGTTTCAACCCTGACACGACTCCACAAACTTACAAGGAAACAAACAAAAAAAAGTGACTAATAGAGCAGGAAGTAAAAGAACATCCGTCCTCTAAGAAAGAGCTGAAGATGTATAAAAATAGCAGCATGTAGTGACCTTTGACCTTTCGGATCAGTGATGATAGAAAAACCAGCAGCCTGCTTGGAACATGGTCTGTGTTTGTTACATTACTTCCAGTCAGAAGTAACAAGTACTCAAATTAGTAATGAAATTACTTTAAGCTAGGGATTCTCTAATCAGGTTATCCTGTCGTTCACTGATATCGATCACACAAATTGGCTTTTTAATTCTTTGAGAAATGCTACTGACCATGTGATCTGGCAAAAAGGAAACTTCAGTCACCTGAATTTTGACAACAAAAAAATAACTTAGGCAACAATGCAGCAGGACAACTGAAATCCTAACTGTAAGACACTCTAAACTCAAATAATTCGATTCCCGGACCCGCCGACATTTGCCGCATGTGTTCCCCCTCTCCTTGTCAGCCTACTGTCATATAAGGGACACTAGAGCCCACAAAAAGAACCCCTGGTGGGGGGAAAAAAAGAAGAAAATGTACAAAATCCTTTTAAAATCTTTAGATCCGTAATGACTAACAACCCGTTACTACAAAAAAGCGCTACATCCGTTTGAGTTTAAGGTTTCTTTTTTATTTCTTGGCCCGAGAGTACTTTTGACTCAACGATTTTGGCCCATGTGATAAAACGTTTAGACACTCCTGATCTAGAAAACACAACTTCTTGCACCTGTTTACTGGCCCCATGCATGACTGAGTTAAGGTGAATGTTGAAGGTTTGATTTTTTTTCTGCTGTCTCCCAAACTACAAAGACAGAGGAAACAGTTAGGCCTGTCGCGACAAACAATAAATCAATTAATCGCATGATAAATTAAAATGAGGTCCATAGTAAAATTAGGAGACAAAGCTAGAAGCAGTTACTCACAGTGGATTTTGTAATCCTTGTACTGTCTGTCTTCAATAGCAGTGACATACAGTGTGGCTCTGTCCGGAAAAATCAGTCCGTCTGGTTTCTGTTGGAGAGGTACAGTAGAAAAAACAAAAACAAAACACAGACATTAAGACCATCGTTCTAAATGATACATTTAACACACCATCATCAGAAACTTCTGGATTTGGGCCAAATGCAGTTATCCATTCGTGCCAGTAGGTGGCGTAGTCCAAAGTAAAACTACCTACGTACTACACCAAAAAGAAATTAGAAAATCCTGAATAGATTACTCGGATCCAACTCCTGATGAACCACTGCCAGATTTTTATCCAGATTAATTAATCCATAGACTAAACGATAACTAGTGCTGTCAATCAAAAAATATATACATCAGAATAATCCAGGGCAGATGTTGGAAAAAATCCTTAGCCTAAACTTTTTCTGTCCACAGGAGGGGGATATGATTTGTGGGGTGTTGCGTATGCGCCGCACCTTTAACACATAACATATAATACTATATAAAAATAACTCTTAACCAATGGAATAATGGACTCCTGGACACAGATGTTCAAAAAGTTTGGTTTTGTATTTAACTCTACTCATCCATTGGAAAGAGAAAAGAAAAACTGCAAAAAATAAAAAAAATAGCCCCTTAAATGATAGATTCTGGTGAATTTTGTGGACAAATGGAAACATTCTGAAGAACATTGGTGAACAGAGTTCAGATTGGGCCAAGCCTATTACCAGGGATCTGCAGCCTGCAGCTCGAGAGCCACAACTAACTAAAAATAATCAAGAAACATGTTTTGCAACTAGAAAATAAATCAATCCATATTTTAGTAATTTCTATTTCATGGAGTAATTACATTTGATTTTCACAACAGAATGACTTTCAAGTCATTCTATTGTGAAAATGACTTAAAGCCCAACATGAAAATTACTT
Organism: Gambusia affinis; assembly: GCF_019740435.1. Lineage (NCBI taxonomy): Eukaryota > Metazoa > Chordata > Actinopteri > Cyprinodontiformes > Poeciliidae > Gambusia > Gambusia affinis. Next base: position 745,561 of record NC_057886.1, read on the forward strand.
AAAGTCCAACATGAATGTACTGTTGGGGATAAATGAGTTTCTTGAAGAAGGATAATCTGGATTTTGTCCTTCTTATCTTGGACATTACTCTGTTCCTCTTAACAAGTTTGTTGAGACCTTTAACATTCCATGAAGCTGCTCTAATATTACCATTAGTCATATCAGTTTGTCTATGCTGACAGCTCAAACACAGAAACAACAAAAACCTAGAGAACACAACACAAACAGGAGGACTTCCACCCTCAAGGTTCTACACTGCCCCATCATCCAATTTTCTCTCATTGTAGGAGGAACAGCCCTAATAGTGGCTCCTTCTGCTACATGTTATAAATTAAATTTGTAATTCAGTATGTTTATGTCTCTCCTCAAAAAAAGAAAGGTTTTGTCAATACAGCAACGATTTTCTGAATCAGATTAGTATCGGCCGATACTAAATCTCATATCTGTATAGGAAAGAAAAAAACTGGATCGGCGCATTCTTAGTTAAAACCTTCAATTAGTGACATCTTCCAATACATACCAGCCATTTGTCTCTGGCATAAATGACTGTATTGAGCATGGACTCGTAAAAGAGACAGTATCCCATCCACTCTGAGATGATGATATCAACTCCTTCCACAGGCAGCTCCACTTCCTCCACCTTCCCCTTAATGATGGTCACAACTGCAAGGAAAAGAGCACAGATTTGACCCCTGATTCTTCCAGACCCAGAGTCCTGCTGGTTTCCATGGACTCACCATCATCCAGATTGTTGGCCTTCACAATTTTCACAGCATAGTCTGAAATGCTACTGCATTCTATCTGGAAAAACAAATCCCAAGCATACAGTTAACCTGGAGAGCCAGACAAGTGGAGCGGCTGAAGGGGAACTGAATGCATACCCCTATAACTTTCTTAGCTCCAGCTTTGGCTGCAAACATGCAGAGGATGCCTGTTCCACTGCCGACATCCAGAACCACCTTGTCCTTGAACAAGTGCTTGTTGTGAAACATGGAGTTGCGGTAAGTCAAAGTGCGAACCTCGTCTTTCAGCATCTCCTGCAGAGACGGGAGCAGAGTACAAATTGGAAGGCGAAAACCAGAAATCAATGAAGATTGTTTTCGTTGGGTAAATAAAAACTGAAAAATTACCTCGTGAATTCCAAAGTGAGCATAAGAGTCAAAGTAGTAGTCCTTAGATGTCATGTCCTCTGCTGCAGGTTTGACAGAACTCTCCCCCTGAGAAACCTCAACAAAGGGAAACACAGTGACTGGCTGAAGCTGGCAGCATGGATCAAACCTAAGCCTGTCGCAATAACCAATAGATGAAATGCATAATAAATTAAAATGAGCTCATTCTATATTCTGATGATTTGTATTTTTGAAGGTTTAATTTGTTTACAGAGGCTTCGTAATCAGTTTCACTTATGGTTTTGGTTGTGGGTGGTTCCTATTTCTTTTATGTAAAAAGCAATTTCATACTGAAACATGAGAAATTTTATTAATTGTTGAAGACCCTTAGAAAATCTAGAATAGACAAAAGAATATTGAATTGATGGAATGGATGGATTTATCATCAAAGTAGTTTGTTTTTAACTTATCTTTGAAATTGTAAAAAATTCAGTAAGGTCTGTAAAATGCTAAATTGTTGAGGATGATCTGAATTGAAAAGGTCTGGCTTTACAAAAGCAACCTACTCATATAATAATTACAGCTTTTGTTTTCTTGAAAAAAATTCATTCTGAGATTATTAAACCCACACATTCAGAAAAGCAACATGAGAGATAAAGATGTAGGACATCCTGGTTGGCATCTCATCGTGGCGGAGGGGTTTGAATGTCCCAGTGATCCCAGGAGCAATGCTGCCTGGGGGTTTCATGCCCCTGGGATTCTTTTAATGTATTTATGCTGAAATCATTAAATCCAATTTAACAGTATTGACATTCTCGATAGACAAATGATAAATTTCTGTAGTCTGTGTTAAAATATTATCATTATGGGGGGAGCATGCCTTATAAACAGCTGCTTAATTCATTTATGCCATGGGCCAGTTGTAAATGTGAGCAGCATTACATCATGTTTTTAGATCCACCAACTGATGACTTCATTTGGATTTAACAGACATGCAAATAATTGATGTTTATTTAAAACAAAAGATACATGATAAAAAAACGTAATAAATGTAGTTGAAATGATAAATAATAGATTGTTTTGTTCAAAATAGATTTTGGATTTAAAATTCATTTCAGCTGATTTATTTGGGGGTTTTGGTGTCAAACTCCAGTCCTCCAGGGTTTTAAAAACCGTTTTTCCTGCTATTTTTAGATGTGCCACAGGTACAAAACACTGGAATGAAATGGCTAGAATACCTCCTTCTTGTGTAGATCAGTCCTCCAGAGCCTTGTAATGATCTAATTACTCTATTCAGGTGTAGTGCAGCAGAGACACATCTAAAAGTTGCAGGACACCTAGTCCTTAAAGACCAGATTACTACAGTTTGACACCTGTGCCATAGTAGGACAAGGGGAGTTAAGATCGCACAATGGTTAAGGAGCTGCTGACTTAATGTGGATTTAACAGAAATGCAAATAATTAATATTTATTTTAATTCGGGTTTTTTTAATTATTATTTGTTGTTTTTAAGATTCTATAATTGAAGGTTTACGAATTGTCGGCAATGTCTTCCAGTAACATAATTATCCAGTAATATTTTTCATCTCCTGTCAACTTAACATCTTAACACTTAACACGGTGGAACGAATCCATGCCCCGACTTCCAGGCCTAGCAAATTTTCTTGGGGAAACCCTGCAGTTCTAACAATCGCGGGTGGAAAGAGGAGGGTCCGAGACCTTCCATGACTGCTCTTTCCAGCTATTAGCGTTAACTATTTCGAACACCGGCAAACTTTTCTCTGAACCTAATTGTTACGCTCAGAAAAACATGCCTAAGAAAAAACCGAAAAGCTACATACAGTTCCCAGTAGAAGAGTAAATGTGTACACTGAATGGTTTCGGCTCTGGTTCCCTTTTAAATAAAGAACCAGCGGAGATGAACGCAGCATCCCTTTATAAGCGGCTAGCTCAACTAGCTCAAGATGCTAACACGTTGAAGCCCATGCGGTCCAACCGGCTGAGGTAGCACACCATCTGAGGGAGGGGGAAAATCATCCGCTCTCTGCTCACACCTGCCTTAACCGCCCAATAAAAAACACCTTACTGAGTGTTTACATGATTTTTTGGGGTATCTTTTTCAATTGCGACAGAAATGAATGACTAAAGGCATCATTAAACGTTGACGCCGATATAAAATGGACGCTTTGCTGCTCGTTAACTACGAGGCCGAATCTGAAAACAAGTAGAGACCGAAACACATATTCCTAATTCTGTTGTAGACTAAGGTATGGTGTGAGTGAATCTAACAGAGCCGTGAAAGTCAGTTGTCGTGTTTCCTCCGCTAAGATCTTACCTCCATCCTCTCTGCTGGCGCGGCCATTTCGATCTTCTGCTGAACGTAGTTGACTTCTTCCTCTACTACTTCCCTTTCCTCCAAACAGGTCCAACCGTCCTATTTCAGGAGCTTACTGACACCTACCGGCAGGTCTCCGCTTAACAACCACAGAAGGAAGGAAGAGAGGATTATCCTTGCTTAGGTCCTGAGGAGAGTGACACTATGTTTGATCGTGTAACAAATGAAATATGCGAACCAAGGTTTATGCTCTTACTTGGTTTATGTGTTGTTAACCAACAACACAATTCTGAAAACTTCTTAGAATTGTGTTGTTGATTAAGTTAAGTCCTTTTTAACGGTAACTGACACCACCATTGGTAAAGCTTGTTTTCTTTCAGTTGTTAGATTTTTAAAAATGACCCATGCTCTTTTAATGTGAACTTTTTATCAGAGTATGTAAAGGTCACATTCCAGACTCAGTGAATTTTTTAAATTATCTTAATCTGTGTTTAAAATCTATTTATTCAACAGTGTTATTGTCTTTGTACAGCACTTTGGTGCAGTTTTAACCTGTTAGATATGTTTCTCTATGAAGAAGAGTTTGGAAAATGCCCACACACATAACCAGTCACATATAATTAATAATTAATTTACCAATAATTATAATTAAAATATTCTTTTTATTATATTCTAAATTAGAATATAATGAAAATGATAGATTTAACATCTAAATTAAATCTCGATTTAAATGTCAAAATTAACATCTGACAAGATGTTATTTCTGTACCTTCAGTAGTTTTCTGCTGGAAAAAGGTGCAGGCGTATTATCAGAAATTAAAAAAAAAACAACAAAATGAAAGATGTCTCCTTTAAACTGTTAAACAGAATTTGTCCTACTAATCCTCAGAACCAGAATCCAACATGGAGAAGCAAACAGCATTCAGTTTTATCTAATCTGAAACAAACTTCCAGAAAACTGCTAATCACCTGAAACATTGAGTTCCTTTTAATCAAGGCTAAAATCCCATTTGTTTAGAGTTGCCTTTGATTAATAATAACTGGAACACTGATTAATTCTTGCCTTCTTTCCTATATTTGACGATAATGATTTAATATTTTGATATTGGCATTATGATGTTTGTTGCTGTGTTGTCAATTCATGTTGTCAACTTAATTGCTTTTTGTGTCTTGTTTTTGTCACGTAAAGCACTTTGAACTTCCTTGTTGCAAAAATTTGCTATATAAATAAACTTACATGAAATAAAATTCAAAAATGTTTGTAAGAACAAAATAGTGGCTAACTTATTAGTATAAGAAAAAGGGTTAAAAAAGAAGGAAAAAATATTTCTGTTTTGAAAATTATAATTTCATTTAAATTTAGAAACATGTTAAAAGCATAGAATATAGAAATGTGAATTTCTAATCCACATTCTGATACATTGGAATTCTTGCACACTGTAATTTCTTAGATTGATTTTTTTTGTACATGCATGAGCTTGTTAAGAAGACATGCTAGAAATCCAACATTACAATTCTTCACCAGACCAGAGGTTTAGAGTGACCAGGTCAAAGTGTCTGTGACTGGTACCCCACACTCCCGGAGAGCCCCCCACAAGGATCCCTGAGGGACATGCTTGGACACCTTCTCCAAGTCCACAAAACTTATGTAGAATGGTTGGGCGAGCTCTCACACACCCTGTACGACCCTGTTGAGGGTGTAGAGCTGGTCCAGTGTTCCACGACCAGGATCAAAACCACACCACTCTTCCTGAATCCGAGGTTTAACTATCTGGTGGATCCTCCTCTCCAGGGCCCCTGAATAGACCTTGCCAGAGAGGTTTAAGAGTGTGACCCCTCTGCAGTTGGAGCAGACTCTGCACCTCCTTCTTGAATAGGGAGACCACCATCCCAGACTCCCAATCCAGGGGAACTGCCCCTGATGTCCACACAATATTGCAGAGTTGCGTCAATCAACACAACCTTACAATATCCAGAGCCTTAAAGAACTCGGGGCAAATCTCATCTACTTCTGGGACCTTGCCACCAAGGATCTCTTTAAGCACCTAGGCGACCTCACCGCTCGAGATTAGAACGCTCCACCCAGAGTACACAGACTCCGCTTCCTCAGTGGAAGACATGTTGGTGGGATCGAGGAGGCATTTGAAGTATTCTTCTTACTGGCCCACAAGGTGTGGTCAGCAGCACATCATCCCCACTATAAACAGTGTTGGTGCTGTACCGCTTTCCCCTCCTGAGAAGCTGGATAGTGGAGCAGAATTGCCTTGAAGCCATGTGGAAGTCTTTCACTTGGCCTCTCCGGACTCTTCTCATATCCAAGTTTTTCCCCTAACAACCACCCGAGCTGAATGCCGCTTGAACTTGTGGTACCCATCAGATTCTTCTGGGGTCCTATAGGCCAAACAGACCCCTATCGGACTCCTTCTTCAGCCTGACAGCATCCATCACCGAAGGTGTCCACCAGTGGGCTTGTGGGTTGGCGCCGCGACAGGCATAGACAACCTTGAAGAAGTGGTGAACAGATGCTGAAACGGTACCATGGTTGAGAGTGGACTATATACCAAGGGTTACTTTTTAACTTACACATATGTATGATTTAAATCAATTTCGAATATTTGATCATTCTATTGGCCATATCTACTTATTCTTGCAGGTCTGCAAGGGGATGGTGTCTATCGATAGCAGTCAGTTTTTAACTTAATTTATGTTGGCATGTGAGCAAGATTTTTAAAAAGGGGATAGGTCATGTTCAAGGCTTCTTTAACTCTTTCATGTCTTATCACAACCCTCAGTAGGAGAGCAGAAAATGTTGCAGTCAGACAGTAGGGAAGGGGGGTTGTTGTCCTGTCAGACCATCACTTTCCAAAACAACAGAACGAAGACCTTATGAAAGCATACATGAAGTCACTGCAACCCTGCTGGACCATGCACTGACCGAGTAAAAAACACAGAGTAAAAAACTTGTGGGGTCTAAATGACTCCATACTTGAAGACTATGGATATCTGTAGGTAGATTTCCTCCAGGGAGAAAAGAGATTGCGATCTGTTTAATGTACTTTTAAAAAGTACTTAAAACTTTTAAAACACATATAAAAGACTCATATTACTCAACCGTCAAAGCTGAATAAGTAAGTAAATAAGCAAGTGAATAAATAAATTGTCAAGTTTAACACCTATTAAAGATAAATTAAGCAAACACAAGAAAGACAAGACAGTTAGATTCTTTTGTACTCGCGAGGAGAAACAGCCAGAGATATGTTTTCAGTTCACAAATCTCTTCCGTTTCTCAAAACATGTGTCCGTTCTCCCTTTTTATTGCTGTTAGGATCCCTGTCACACAGAACGTTGCAATTCTCAAGGGGTGGGGAAAACATTTCAATCACATAATTGTAACGCAAATGTCAGTCACTATCTAGAAACATGGTATTTACACACTAGATTATTCTGTTCCAGGCACAGGGTAAAACAGAGCAAGTTGTACGTCTTCTATCTAACAGGTCAGGAAGGCCGAGGTTTCTGCTGAGCGATAAACCCTGCTGGACCTGGTCGTCACTGGTTTTCTTCAGAGAGGCCTCCTTGAGGAAAGAAACAGAGCAATACAACAACACAAACATTCTTTAGGCTAAGATAAAACAATAAAGGTATACAAGTCAAAAACATTACTTAGGTAAAACTATAAAGCTACATGAAGCAACAAATATTTGATAATAATATATACAATTGACCTAACATAAATAAATAAATGTTTCTCAAAGTCTGAGATCTACGGAAGAGGATTAGGGCCACTAGAAAAAAAAATAATTCTGTCAGAAAGTCCGAATTCTGAGATTAAAGTCAGAATTATTATTATTATGTTTTTTTTCGGTGGCCCTAATCCTCTTCCGTAGAGAGAACAAGTAGGAATACATTAAAAAATTTTATTTAAAAACAAGATTCCATACTAGTTGAGCTATAATACCTGGAAGACCCCTCAAATTTTCCTAAGACTCCAAAGAACTTTCGACCGGCTAGGGGTACCCAAAGTCGGTCTTGGGGGCGGCATCCTGCATGTTTTAGTTCTCTCCCTGGTAGTACCAACAACCTTCTTCTTCTTCTTCTTCTTCTTGTTTTTTTTTATGGCGGTTGGCAAACAACTTTTAGGTGCATTACCGCCACCTTCTAGACTGGAGTATGGATCAGATGTAAAATCACTATAATCTTCCCATAATACCTGTTCTCCTTAGAAAATTAAAAATACTATTAAAAACTACATCCCCCGATGATCTTTGAAGCAAACTTCTAATATCTAATTTATTTTTATTCCTATTTAAATTTCTAATTAACTCCTCCCTTTCTCGAACATACTTACTACATTCTAAAAAAAAAATGTTGTATTGTTTCTAATTTCCCACAATAACTACAGAAACCTGTATCATGTTTATTAATTACTTTAAGAGTACTGTTTAAACCTGTGTGTCCAAACCTTAATCTAGATATAATATCCTCTTCTTTTTTATTCCTGCTACATTTCCTAAATTCTCCAACTTTTCTTTGGATGCTATAATAAAATCTGGCATTGCTTCCTTTATCCCACTGTTCCTGCCATTTATCCTTAATATACATTTTACTAATATTTTTAACCTCATTTTTACTCATTTTAATATTTAAATCAACAATACACTTTTTTGCTGCATTCTTAGCAAAACTATCTGCCAGCTCATTCCCTATTACTCCAATGTGAGCAGGAACCGTACCAACAACCTTTTCAGCATGTCGGTGTTTCTTTTAGGCCTTCTAACGAGCCATCATTTGATCCAGGTGCGTTAAACCAGGGAGAGAACTACAACATGCAGGATACCGGCCCTAGTGCTTCCCTCAGCTTTCAGAGCTTTCCATCGTGCCCCCCCGTTGGCTGTTAACAGCGTGCACGTTCACGGCTGCGCTGCGCGGCCACGTTGTTTTGCTGTCACGAGCCTTCCGACAGTGAGTGGAAGCTGGTGAATTACAACGGACACCACATTGAGGTCAACACTTGCGACAACAAAAACAGGCAGTACCACAGATTTCTATTGTTCCATGGCAATTTAAAACCTGCCGAGTTATTCGGGTCAGCTGGTGATGTTTTGCTGTTTTTGAATGATACAGCTAGCCAGCTAGCTGTTGAACTAGCTTAACGGTCCGCGCGAGTCGAAGAAACTTAACATCATTTTCCAATCGACATTCATACCAACACGCCTGTCTGCTTTCATCTCAAAGACATCCAACTAGTAGACATTTTTAAGCTCAACGGCTTCTTCTTCTAGGTGTTGCGCGTCACTTCTAGCCCGAGTGAGGTAAGGTTTGAATGAAATAACGTTAGCTTGTCATAGCTAGCGGAAACAAGCCAGCTAACAAGGAAAGCGTTAACCTGTCTTGCTGCTGGACGCTTCCTCTCCGTCCAGTGAGTCTAGCAAATGCTACTTGGACTAGCCGCCGTCAAACATACAGTCTGTAGTTGGACAAGTGTTATTTACCGAATTGTGAGGAGCGACTGGACGTGCAAATTAGCTAGTTCCTTCTAGTTAAGTTGGCCATCTTCCCTCCAGTCCAGCGTGATAGGCTGTCCAGCATCGGCTTGTTTTTCCAGATAAGGCCGGAGTGAGAAAAAGAATCTGCAAAAATGCCGGCTGTGTCGAAGGGAGATGGAATGCGCGGATTAGCCGTTTTCATCTCGGACATTAGAAACTGTAAGTGGCTTTACTTTGATCTGTTTACTGATATGTTTCATTTAATCCCGACCGCACAGGTTTACTCTTCAGTTGGTTGGTTTTACGGAGACTCGGTGAAGTGACGTGGTGTCACATTGCTCCACACACTGTAACTAGGCTTAAATGTTACTTTAAACGTAACCTTTATACAACCACGCCTGTCACTTAATGTTGTCTAATGCTTCTGTGTAATTAAAAGGCTCTTGATTTTCTGAGTTTATAAGACATCCGAGTTAGCATTGTTTTAATCTTATAGGACTGCCGCCTTGAAGCATTAGCAGCCCGTGCCAGGTGCACAAGTCTGTTTTTAGTGAATGAAGGATTAAAGCACCCTGACATGACCTTTTCCCTCAATTAATTAAGATACACTGCTGAGCTCAACCCGTGAGAATTTTATGAAAAATGCTAATGCATGTTCCAGGTTTTGGGACAAAGTATCTATCCACAAAATGTAATTAAGTTTAGTTTATTTAATGCCAGTTCAGAACAATCTCAAGGCACTTTGCAAAAAATTTGTTTTAATTCAATCACACATATATCCTACTTATCAAACAGAACATGTACATGTAAAGTATATTGCAAGCTATTAATTTTTTCCAAAACAATTTCCAAATAAATAATATTTATTTCTAAACAAAGACGTAGGTGATATTTATAGTTGCTGTTGGCATTAGCCTCATTCAGTTGTGCGGAATTGCTTTCTGTTTTAAACACAACTAAATGATATAAAATTCTGGCCTGGACTTGGACATCCCTCACCTGGTTCAAGCAGTAAGCATTACTGTTGCAAACATTAGCCCCTATGTATAATCCATGTTGATGGAGAAGTCTGTTTGGACTGAGATATTTCCAAATGATTCCTACATTATCTCATGACTGAATTTGATTGAAATGTGTAAATTGGAGCAGCCTTAAGTGATCATGATAAAAAAAAAAGTTTTTCTCAAAGCTTTTGACGTTTTTGTTTTTCATTTGACATTATTTTTACCTGAACTGTTGAAGCTTAATAATGGTTCATTCACCCATCAACAAAAACATCAGATTTTTAGAACCTAATGAGTCATTTGGCAGTCATGAGCAGTGGAGAATAAACTTTGTAATTCTGGTTTCCACAGCATTTATCAGAGCAAGGAAACGGTTCCAGGATAACTGAGGCAATCAATAATAAATGCAGTATTATGAGAAAAATGATGGATAACTATTTTAAGCAGCACTGTCATAATTATGTGAGGTAGTTTTCAAACAACAATTGGTTGTCGTTTTCTGCATTATCCCTGATGCTCTTTAGTGAGTTCTTGATGTCCCTGGAAAGTCTCCTTATCCAGGAATTTATCTAGACATTGCCATTTGTTTTCATTTATTTTCCATGAGTAGTGATTTGCTGTTGTCTGACTTTTGTAAAATATTATATATTTGTATCTATACATGTATGTATATATAAATACATATGTATTCAGATTAAACATAGTAATAGTCTGTTTTCACTAGGTGAACTCTTTGCAATCTAAGGCTCAGAATCTTTATAGAATAAGCTAAAATGTCTCTAAGCAATCTGATTTCTCCTTATCTTCAATACCTTTTAACCAAAGGCTTTTTTAGGGAAGCTCTTGGTGGCTTTTACACAACAGTGTACCTGCTTATTATTTACCTTACATTGGCTCTTTGACTTAGCTAAGGTTGTTGACTCCTGTCATTGGGATTTTTGATTAGCTGTGGGAAATAGAAACATGACTTTGATGTTCTGAGGCTTGTTTTCTTGTAAAATGTTATGAAAAACTTTGTCATTGAATCAGAGTTGTTCAGTAAATATGATGCCCTGAAACTTATCTGAAGCCTGACTTAGATTGACTTGTACAGAGACTAAGGGTTGGTAAGCTAGCAGATTTAAAGTGAACATTTGTTGTGGTAACGCTGATATAAATAGTATTTTGACTGAAATTCCCAAGTAACCATTTATGAAACTTGCAGAGAAAACGCATTGTGTTCTTTTATAGCTGAAAAAATAAGAACCTCACACACTGGGACCACTGTCAGCTAGTATAGCTGTAACACCCATTGTTATGTTTTGGAGGGATATAAAATATAAAGCCCCACAATGCTAGTTTTCACATTCTGAGATGTATTCTGCATTTTCTGTAATTTTAAAAACCGGTCAGTTTATGCTCAAGAAGTGATGATTTTAAATGTTCTAGCTTTTTTTCTTGAATGCAAGAGATTTAATTTATAACCAGATTACTCATGGCTACCTTTCTGATAACAAATCTGTGGTACATTTTTCCATCTCTCAGGTAAGAGCAAGGAGGCTGAAATCAAACGGATAAATAAGGAGCTTGCCAACATCCGCTCCAAGTTCAAAGGTGACAAGGCTCTGGATGGTTACAGTAAGAAGAAATATGTCTGCAAGCTGCTCTTCATCTTCCTCCTGGGCCATGATATTGATTTTGGACACATGGAGGCAGTCAATTTACTTAGCTCCAACAAGTACACAGAGAAACAGATTGTAAGTCCTTTGTTGTTGATTTCTTATCATTTTGACATCAAGAGCAGAGATTTTAAATTACACAGAAGGACTAAAACCGTAGAATGGTGTGGCTGCAGGGAAGTTTTATGGTTTTCACTAGCATAAAGTTAAAACTTTCTGTGGAAACATTTTATTTAAGAATGAATTTAGTGATTTTTATTAAAGGTTGGTGACAATGACTATCACAATTGTGATAGTCATTGTGAAGAAACCTTAACAACTGTAGTTTTTTACAGCAAATTAATGATTGGTGATTGAGATACATATGCAACATATAATGTGGTTTGTGCTCAAATGTATAAGTTAAACTGCTTGTCTGTGGCCATTTCCTAATTCGGTTCTGGACAGTTTTCTCAGGAACAGGAAATGTTGAGTAGGCAGAAAAGGATGAGTCACCTTCTATCTTATTAGTGGATTGGGTTTTGTCCACCATAGTAAATCACTGTTCAGACAAATTTCTTTTAGATCTTTTTCAGGAAATGTGGAAACCATCCATGCATTATAAACGGTATTATTGCAGGACAAAACTAGTACTTGAAAATCTTAATTGATGTATCATCAATATTTTTTAAGTAAAGGGACTATAAAAGATAATCCATCTGTCTTTATTAGTTGTTTTAGTTAAGAACACCTTTGGGTTAAAGTGTTCTAGCACAAAAATGTTTTAACTTCTGGGTTAGAACACAAGAGTTAGAAATGCAAAGAGCATTTGCCAGGGGTCCCCGAAGTGGGTCCTGGAGGGCCGGCCTCCTGCATGTTTTAGTTCTCTCCCTGGTTTAATGCACCTGGATCAAATAATGGATTGTTAGAAGGCCTAAGAAGAACATTGACATGTGAAAAGGTTGTTGGTGCCACCTAGGAGAGAACTAAAACATGGAGGATGCCAGCCCTCCAGGACCCACTTTGGGGACCCTGAAATGCTGTGATTGGCTCTGTGTAGCCGCAGCCAGGCTTTAATACTAATCTTTTTATTTTAACTTAATGTTGTGTGTTATGGTGGGACAAGCAAATTTCCCAACCCGTTGGGGATCAATAAAGTATTATTTTATTATTAATAAAAACTCAAAAATGTATAATTGCTACTAAAGAAAATAAGCAATTAAATGAGTTACTTTAAAAGTATGATTACAATTTGCATAATATTTTCTGTAGGAGAAAAAAGTATCCTAACATGAATTTGTAAAAGTGTATTTATACTTCTGTCTAAATTGGGCTTACTCATAAAATGTATGATTACCAAGTGTATCAATGATTCCTACATTGTAGTCCATGGGCCAGACAGCGCTTAGATTTTGGTCCATCTTAGGGTGGCAAAGTCGGCCCGTATTTTGTAAATGATGCACGTCTCTAGACAATATTTTGGTATGGTAACCGAGTCGTAGTTATCGGTTCTGCGTTTCTTTGAGAGTTAAAATTTTTTTCATTTTGCTATACTTTATTTAATGCATGATATTAAAATGAATTATGAAATAAACCCAGATATTTTATTTATTCTTTTATTGAAATTTACTGCTGGACCAAACATAATGATAAAGACTCAGATCAGCTGATTATTTCTCCATGTATTTAAATATAATTACATTGTGGCACTTAATTTTTTTTTTTTTATGTCCAATCTTTTGGATTTAGGCAGTGCAGTCAAAAGGTGTAAACCAACAGCCATACATTAACTTTATTTATTTTAAATCCAATGGAAAAAGGAAAATTCACATCACAAGTTAATATTCTATAATTCCAGTGTCTTACATTGTAGGCTCTAAACTGCAGCTCTGTCAGAAAGCTGACCGCAACTGCACAGTTTCTCTGTTCCTCATTGCTGTTCATTCTTCATAGACAAGCTGCTAGCAGCACCGCTAAATCATGATCATTCCGCTCCTAACCTTAACACATGTGTTAACGCCTCCTGTATTACCATTAGGTTAAAAGAAATGTAGTGAATTAATTATGGTGTCAATTGTACAGAGGAAAATTAATTTTTTTGAATGCTATCGACTTAATGATTTCGTTTATACAGGAGGTGGCGGTAGTATGCTTGTTGTGCAGGCATAAAGAAGGCTAGTACAGTGGCTAACAGGAGTTGGTCCAGTTTTCCTTCATGCTTGGTCTAAACATGGAGAGATACTGATTCTTTTTTTGCATTGTGGTTGAAACCGTTAAAAGTATGCACACTCTGAGCAGAATCCTAAACAGAATGACAGAATGGTACTGCACAGAACTTGAGAAGGAAAAAATGACATTTGAGATTTTTCATGTGAGAATGAAAAAACAAACGTGCACACACTGCTTCTTATACCTCCCCATTCACATACAGAACCTCTCATTAGCCCTTTTCCATCGGACTTATAACAAAAGTCTCAAAAAAAGCACAATTTGTCGATGGGGCGGGGGGCTGGTAACTTTATGAGCTGATAACTATGACTCGGCTACTTTGGAAGGACTACCATATCAAAATATTGTTTAGAGACATGTATTGTTTAAAAAAATATGAACAGACTTTGCCACCCTGAGATTGGCCAAAAATCTCAGGGTGGCCCATGGACTAAATCAACTAATTTAGTAATCAATTAATTAACTTGGGTTTACAGACTCAAGAAGAAGTGTGCTTGCTAAAAGACTAAACACAGTCGGAGCAGTAATTAAGCCAAAACGGTAGAAAATGCATTTACATTTTGCATTTAAGATTAAAAAAACAAAAAACACCCTATCTGGAAATACGATTTAACCAAAATCCAAGTGGTAGCTTTAGCTTCACCTGGTTCACAGTCACTAAATAAATACTGAATCACATTTTTTGCTACGAGATATTTATGTTCCTTTAAATCAGAAAATGACCATTTGTGTATTACTTTTAATTTGTTATATTGTATAAAAAATGCATAATTGGTGAAATGAAAAATCTGACATTTTTTAAAATTATCAGAATAATCAATTTACTAAAATAATTGTTAGTTGCAACCCTAAAATTGAATGGTCATCTGATCTGTCTCTCTCTCCAGGGCTATCTGTTTATCTCAGTGCTGGTGAACAGCAACAGTGAGCTGATTCGTTTGATCAATAATGCCATCAAGAATGACCTGTCCAGCCGTAATCCAACCTTCATGTGCCTGGCACTTCACTGCATCGCCAACGTGGGCAGCCGGGAGATGGCTGAGGCCTTTGCCAGTGAGATCCCTCGCATCTTAGTGGCTGGGTGAGTCTGGTTAAGGGTGGGACATGGGAAGAAGTTGAAATAAACTGAAACGTTTTGGTTGTCATAGTATAATCGACTTTTTTGGGTGGTGAAGTGAAATTGAATTGAACAAAATGTCTGGATCTCAGTTTCATACCTTAGAACAGGGGTGTCAAAGTCAAATGGACGGAGGGCCAAATAAAAAATTTTGCTACAAGCCGAGGGCCGGACTGATCGAATGTTCATTGAAATTTTTTTAAATGACGCATATAGTCTAGTGAACCTAATTGAACCTACTGAAAACCTAACAAATATATTCTAATATGATCAGATAAATAAAGCAATATTTTCTTATGGCTCTCTCAGTAATCTTTAATTTTCAACAGACACAACTGAAATATTTTTAAAATATAATTGGATTGAAATACAATAAAATAAAGTGCAAAAATCTATTAATCAAAAACAACACTTTCATCAAGGAGAAGTAACATGCAGTGAAAACAAATATTAAACTTTAACTTTTAAACTTGAACTGAGTAAAAACTAAATATGTGATTGCACAGTAATGTTCACTTGTTTGAGGTTGAGGGTGATACTTGGTGGTGTCCCATCTTTTCCACAAGTTCATCAATGTTCGGGGTAAGGCTCTGAGCTGAGGAAATCCCCGGTTCTCAGTGTCCACCTTCCTTTTTGCCATTTTTGATGGGTATCTGAAAGTTAATTTTACAGTTATGCTGACGACTGCTGTGCTAATAACCCTTCTAGACCGGACGTGTCACCGGCGACACATCTAAATTTGCAGTACCGTAATTCCGCCACACGTAGCGCTAAGTGGAAAAATTCCAACGGTTTCTGAAAGGGGAGACGTTGCACTTTCCAGGTTAACCCGATACTTTTGCAAGTATCGGGTTAATACAGTAACTTTGCAGCTGCAGAGGGTGTAATTAATCTGGGGGGCACTCGTTTAATAGACGGTATATTTTGGCAATAACTTGGTGGATATTGAAAGTTCCGGTTGTTATGGATACATGGGTAAGTACATCATCTCACAGAACATTTAAAGAACTACTTACAGTTCAAATAAGGAAGATATTTTTTTTCAGACGGGGTGCCGGCTTGCTGCGGTCTGCGGGCCGGTTCTAATAATAAATCAAGATCATCCCAGGGGCCGTAAAAAAT
This sequence comes from Gambusia affinis, assembly GCF_019740435.1. Taxonomy (NCBI): domain Eukaryota; kingdom Metazoa; phylum Chordata; class Actinopteri; order Cyprinodontiformes; family Poeciliidae; genus Gambusia; species Gambusia affinis. The sequence continues at coordinate 761,600 of NC_057886.1, forward strand.
CTTCTCGCGGGCCGGATGTGGCCCGCGGGCCTTGACTCTGACATGTGTGCCTTAGAAGCACAGAGTGGTGGATCCTCTGAGTGAGTGGCTTAAAAAAAGTAAAGGCTGAGATGTGAGCACTAAGAAGAGAAGACCGAGCAGTATATATTCATTCATTCCATCTATAAATTTGAGAAATTCATGTCCAGACATTTCTTCATAGGTGTTTTGTGATTGCAATGAAGGAATTGGAGAGCTGGGCAGAGAGAAGGAGGTGTTGACATTTTGTCAGTTTGTTTTGGAATAATTTATTCCTGACATGTGGAGAGTTGCATCCTAATCGGATGTCCTTAAGGCTGTTTTTCTGAAGCAGTGATCACATTGTTCTTATTGATAAAATGAAAAGGGTTTGCAGTGAGTAGCTTTATCCCATGTTTTTAGATGGTGTCCGCCTCTTCCAAAGAGGTGAAAACGAAAAGAAGGTCACTGAGCTGGCAGAGCACACTATTTTCAGCCATTTGTTTATGATTAGCAATCTGTAGTAATTTTTGTCTCCCCATCGAGTTGATAAAGTTGGACCACTGAGAAATGGCTTCATTTTTAGATATCCAATAGTGTTCAGTAGAGTGGTAAAGTCCTTTTTCAGAATCTCTGGTCTTTGTTTTGCCAGATCATTAGTACCAATATGTACAACTAGAGTCAATATTTGGCTGATCAGTGGCTAGAGAGTATTTTCTATGGTATATCGGACACTGTCATTGTGGGGAAGGAAGTTACTGTCGTCTTCTTGGCATTGCAAAAATAACTCATTACATTTACTGCCTCATTTCCAACTTTTGGCATTTTTTTTGTTTTCTTGCTGTTCACTTTGGGAGGTGGATGTGCTGATCTTGCATCAAACCTGTTGATGTTTGAAGGTGAGGTTTCCCTCAGAAGTAAAGTAAGGTCATTTTATTTATATTGCACATTTTCAGCAACAAGGCAGTTCAAAGTGCTTTATGTAAATTACATTAGATACAAACAAAAGAAAAGCATGAGAAAAATAAAAGTATACTACATATTGGTTCCCCATCTTTAATAAGAATTTATAAACTAGTAGGGGTTTCTCTGGATTCTTGAGTCAGAATTTGAGGCTCGGGCTGCTCACTTTTTCCTTGGAAGCGGAGTCAGAGTTGTTTTGGTTTCCTCTGCTTGTTTATTTTTCTTTGGTGGAGCTCAGAGGTGGCCACGTTGATTTGTCTAGATGAAAGGTTTTCCCTGTTGGTCGTCTCGTCAGATTTGAAGTGTGAGACTTTTTTTTCTTTCTTTTCTTTTTTTTTTTTTCTGGTTTAGCTCCCAGAGAGTTCAGGTTGAGCTGTTTGGAGTGGGGTGTGCGACTTCTCAGTTGATTTGAGGAAGATTTGTTTCATTTCCATAGGCAGTGTTTACCTCAAAGTTCACCTTCAGTCATTGAATCTTCATTTTTATTGACTGCAGACATTGTGTGATACTGAGCTAGTTGCTGTTTTGAGTCATTACTGGAGTTGAACCTGGGTTGACCTCAGTATTCCTCTGCAAAATGTGAATCGTCATTTCTGCCGATTGGAGTCTTTGTATTATACTGCTAATGTCCTCGGAGTTGGCCAGAGGTATCTCTCTCTGGTTCAGCTTGGAAGTGGAAAAAGTAGAGTTAAAAAGTAAAGCCTTCAACAGTCCTTAGGTTTGAAGTCGTCCAGTTATGATGTCGACAATGTAAGTATAATTTTAAAAACTGTGACTTTAAAATGACATGCAGGCAAAGTTATCAAAAAGGACGAGGGAGAGCAGGATAAGCCATTCCTCCTTCAGCTAATGATCTACTGTGAAAACTCATCTATCTGATTTATTTATGTATTCTGTATTTGTGAACCACAGGGACACGATGGACAGTGTTAAGCAGTCGGCTGCCTTGTGTTTGTTGCGCCTCTATAAGACATCTCCTGACTTGGTGTTAATGGGTGAATGGACATCACGTGTGGTGCACCTGCTCAACGACCAACACATGGTAAGAGTTTAGACGCAGGTTGCATCAAAATGAGCTGACACGGTAAACGGTAATTGGTCTCTAAATTTGTGAGCTCTTTGTTGTGGATGCAGGGTGTTGTGACAGCAGCAATCTCTCTCATCACCTGTTTGAGCCAGAAGAATCCAGATGAGTTTAAGACATGTGTTTCTTTGGCTGTGTCCCGACTCAGCCGGGTGAGTGTGGCAACAAAACACTGGGTTTTAATTTCTGTAAATGCTGCTCATTTCCAAGCATTATTTCTGATGAAAGTTCAGATCTGTATTACTTTATCATGGAAAATTCCTTGTTATATGAATGTTAATTTATCATTATCACAATACATTTCAATTAATGTAAAAAAATTGTATGGGTGTACGAATATTTTATTAATAAATAATAATTTTCTACAGCACTATGTGGCGCTACGAATAGTGTTACCTAAAAGATGTAATACATTATCATTTATATCTCTATCAAAATAGTAGCTACTATAAAATATTGTGATCAAATGTTAAGATCGTATCACTCACTCATATTCCACAGCCAAAATTTATTTACGGTAATTAATTTTTCAGAGATGTTTATTATTTTAATACCAACTAATTTTTTCTTTAAAGACATTTTGGAAACTCTTTATTTGATGGGGTGTGGATAAGACTGACATGACACTGTCATAAACATAATGGTCATGAACAGGAAGGAGTTTTTATGAATGTTTACAACTGTTGTCTTGTCCATTAAAAGACCATTATAAGTGTCAGCTTTGCATTTGGTCATTATTTACCAAATGACACTTCATGACAAAAGTCATAAACATCCACGAGGACTCCTTCATGTTTATGGCAGCTGTTATGTCATGTTTATGACAGTGTCATGTCAGGCTTAGGCACACCCTGTCAAACAGTGTTACCAGCATTTTATTGAATGAGGGATATATCATTCTATCCACTTCGACAAAGATAGCTTGTGACTGTAGAAGGAGCGCTCAATAAAAAGTTGTTAGTTACTGAAGTCTTGATAGCAGAGTTGTGCTGTTTTCCGTTTGTCAGAACTCTGAGGTTAGATCTAGAAGAGACATACAACCTGAGTAGAGTTTTTTTTTTTGGGTTGCAAGCTGGAAATTAGTAGGGTTTGCTAATTGTTGTGGATGTAATTAAGAGACATTTCTGTGTGTTCAAGTAATGGTTTATGTGTGGCAACCACATTGAACTTCAGGGAACATTCTAGTTGTACTTTCAACTTTACACCATATTGTTGTCCATAATTGTTTCATAAATGTAGGAATCACTCCCATTGTCTGTGTTATCCTTGAATCTTTTAAGAAGCTTACCTTTTTTTTTTTGCTTGTTAAATAAACTAGAAATTTAAACTCTGCAGTTCAAACTAATTTTACTAGAGGCTTACCGTTTTATCAGTAGTTGAGTAAGATTATAAAACATTATTTTAGTGTTTCAAGTTCATTTTGTGACAGTTTTTCATGGTTTTGTAAAGCCATCCTCCATCTTCTGTATGGCTTTAGAGCAGAGGCTTTTTGGTCTTCTGTAGTAAAAAGGCAAACTCTTTTCTGAATTGGTCATACCTCCCTGAGGGGCAGCCTGAATGTTGCAAGACCTTGTATTATACAGTAATCCCTCGTTTATCGCGGGGGTTACGTTCCGAAAATGACCCGCGATAAGTGAAATCCGCGAAATAGAAAACTTTTTTTTTTTACAATTAGCAACTATTACATGTACTGTATACAAATACAGTGACTCACGTGTAGGCCGTTTCACTGCTCTTCAGACTGGGCCGCTGCATCCTGACTGCGCTCTGCAGTGTTCTCTTCTTCGAAATTACAAGATAATTTGGCCAACTTAATGTAAATTTGCCAAGCTGTTTTATGTACGTACATATAACTGCACGAGACGACAAAATGATAGCACAATTTGTAGCATGTTTTGATACAAGAAGCGGGAGTGAGTTTTTAGCGAATCAGAATGCAGAGCACAATGCACCAAAAAAAAAAAAAAGCATTATGAAAATCCGCGAAATAGCGAATCCGCGATAAGTGAACCGCGAAGTGGCGAGGGATCACTGTATTTCTTTTTTTGCATTTGAACACAGTTATTCTTCTCACTTGGTTTGACTCATCCCTGATTGAATGTTATAGTTGAACCTCTTTATAATACAGAGGGCCCACATGAGCACTTGCTAATAGCCCATCATCTCCTGCCATTGTGCCTTAAAAGATGCCAGTAACAATTTCTGAAAGAATTATTTTTTTTAATAAGAGACTTAGTTTTTTTTTGGGGTTCTTTTGCCCACAGATTGTGTCATCAGCCTCAACTGATCTGCAGGATTATACCTATTATTTTGTACCTGCCCCTTGGCTGTCCTGCAAACTGCTGCGATTACTGCAGTGTTACCCTCCACCAGAAGATGGTGCAGTCAAAGGCCGTCTGGTAGAGTGTCTGGAGACTATCTTGAATAAGGCTCAGGAGCCGCCCAAATCTAAGAAGGTGCAGCATTCCAATGCCAAGAACGCCATCTTGTTTGAGGCTATATCACTAATCATCCACTATGACAGGTAAGTTATTGTTTTTTTTGCAGCCACATGGCAAGAGATTTAAGGTAGCAGAAAGTTGGCTTATGGGTGTCAGGATTGTAATAGTTTTGGGTTTTACATTGTAGTTTAGTTTTATTTCTTTGTGACATGATGTTGTTTTGTGTGTGTGTGTGTGTGTGTGCACTTTCTCTCTCTCTCTTTCTCACACACACACACACACATCAAGTATAAAGATATTACAATTTATGTCTAATATCTGTTGTTATAGCTTTGCTGTTTGAGAAGCAATCTTTTTTTGTTTGCCAGTGAGCCAAACCTTCTGGTGCGAGCCTGCAACCAACTTGGCCAGTTCCTGCAACACAGAGAGACCAATCTACGTTATCTAGCTCTGGAAAGCATGTGTACTCTGGCCAGCTCAGAGTTCTCCCACGAAGCTGTCAAGACTCACATTGAGACCGTTATCAATGCACTCAAGGTGCAGCCTCACAAAAAACACTTATATTCATATCTGTAATGGAGAATAGATGCACTTGGTGACCTTCAATTTATTTTCAATTTTTTTCTTTTAGACTGAAAGAGATGTAAGTGTTCGACAGCGGGCGGCTGATCTGCTTTATGCTATGTGTGATCGCAGCAACGCTAAGCAGATTGTAGCAGAGATGCTGAGCTACCTGGAGACAGCGGACTATTCCATCAGAGAAGAGATGGTGCGTGTGAGACAATGATGCCCTGAAGAATTTGTGAATTGATTAAGTAGATTGCCACCAACTACTCTGAGTCACCTTGTGTCTAACACTAATGGGAATATATGAGTATTGTTCATTTTTTCTTCAGTGCATCATCCATTTACTGTAATCAGTGAAAGTAATTAAAGGTGAATGGTTTCAATAGAGGGATCATTTTATGTAACTTATTTTGGCAGAATAGCAACATTTTTAAACTCTGTTGGTCTGTGCCAGCCACATGGAGATGGCATCAATGCCATAACAGTCTGTAGCCCCAAGAATAACCAACCCAATCAACGACCTTCCTGAGTTTTTTTTTTTTTGTTCTAATTACAGGTTGCCTCTAAACATTGTGTTTATACTTCAAGCATAGGAAAGCAAGATTAAGATTTGCTTTGCCAAGAGAAGTTTTTGCTTTGGAGATATACGAATCCCTCATAATTTTATTAAGCAAGTCCAATATTTGGATTTGTTTAATACTCTTGATGCAGTTTAATACTGCATCAAGAGTAGCTGAAAAACTGTTGATGCAGAGAGTGTAGATTGGTTGAAATCACAAGCAATTGGAACAATTCAATTATAGTACGGAAACAACTAAGTGGACGGCGTCACATAAAATGTTGACAACATTGTTGCCAACAGTGAGTGGAATTGTCCAAACATTGACAGACTTGTACTGTTTCCATATAGGTGCTGAAAGTAGCCATCCTTGCAGAGAAGTACGCTGTGGATTACTCCTGGTATGTAGACACTATTCTTAACCTCATCCGCATTGCCGGGGACTATGTCAGCGAAGAGGTTTGGTACCGGGTCATTCAGATTGTGATCAACCGAGACGATGTGCAAGGCTATGCCGCCAAGACAGTCTTTGAGGTACCTCTGCCAAATAATTTGTCAACAACAATATTTTACAGATGCACTAAGGTTTTGTGGCCAATTTTTTTTTTTTCTCCAATTTTCCATGTCTAATATAGTCAGGTTGTAGAATTCAGCTTGATTTAAAGTGGAACTTATAATATACTCAAGGGGGATGTGTCACAGGAATCAGGTAAAATGTTTAATTTAATTTGATAAAGTAAATATCCAACCGCTCAATATGAAATTTGTTGATTTTTAGCAACAATGATTTATTCAAAAAAATCACAATACTAAGAAATAATAGTTATTCTGATAAATAACCAAAAATCTCAAAAAAAAATAATTATAGGTTAGATTTAAATCACTGTTTATATCAGCAAAAAAACCTAAATAATTAAATGTCCAAAATTTTCCGTTCTTTTTTTATTTTATTTTTTTAAAAAGATTAATGTCCGCAAAGGAGTTCCATATCCTCAAAAAACAAAGTCCTGGAAGTATTTCTCTGTTTTAATCCAAAAGAATAATCTAAAACATCAACTCCCCCAACCCCCAAAAAAGATGAGGGGAAAAAAAAAGAGTGATATCCCCAAAAAGAAAAGTAAAGTTCTTATCTGACCGGGAGCAACTTTCTTTCCTTTCGGTGGCGTCCTCTTGCACCAGGCGGCGTTTCCTGGGTGCAAGCTCTGATCTGATTTCTAAATGCACAATCTGTGGCACTGGGGTGAACTTTGATGTTGTTTTATATCTTTTCTTTGATAATTTTTTTTGTACTTGTTTTAAACATTCAATCAAGTCAAATCTCCTGCTGCACAGATCTGGTTGCGCTGACGCACACGCCCCTTTTTATTTATTTTAACTCAACTTGCTCATCAGACATTTAATAATGTCTTGTCCAATGACTCTTGCATTCACTTTCAAACAACCAAGCTATCCAAAAAGCTCTTGAAATGCTTCAGTTTTAGCTTAAATATATGAAAGTGGGATAATTCTGTTGCAGGCCCTGCAAGCCCCGGCCTGCCATGAGAATATGGTGAAGGTTGGAGGGTACATTCTGGGAGAATTTGGGAATCTGATTGCTGGAGATCCCCGGTCCAGGTATGTTGTATTTTGTACTTTTCTGTACACATCTGATATTTGAGGCTTAACGTTTACCTTGTCATTTTTTTTTTCTCTAGTCCCCTGGTCCAGTTCAACCTTCTCCACTCTAAGTTCCACCTGTGCTCTGTGCCGACCCGTGCCCTTCTTCTGTCGGCTTACATCAAGTTTATTAACCTGTTCCCAGAAACTAAGGCCACCATCCAGGAGGTGTTGCGCTGCGATAGCCAGATCCGCAACTCAGATGTTGAACTGCAGCAGCGAGCTGTGGAGTATTTGAAGCTCTCTTCTATTGCCAGCACGGATGTCCTGGTAGCGCCAACCGCCCGCTTTGATCAGACTTAGCTGTGTAAAAGAATTCCACTTGCAAAGGTTTTGGTCTCCTTTCTCTCAGGCCACTGTTTTGGAAGAGATGCCTCCGTTCCCTGAAAGGGAGTCATCAATTCTTGCTAAGCTAAAGAAGAAGAAGGGGCCAGGAGCAGTTTCTGTCACTGAGCTAGAAGACAGCAAAAGAGAGAGCAGCGAGTTGAATGGAGCAGGAGAACGGGGACCGGACCAATCAGTCATGGCTGCCTCTAATGCAGTAAGTTTCATTTGTTTTCTACCATCCCCATCCCTGGTCAGATTGCACTCCAAGTCTCCATGTTTTCCAGTCTACTCCATCTCCATCAGCCGACTTGCTGGGGATTCGTTCTGCGGCTCCAGTTAGCACCGCTCCAGCCGGTGCAGGCAGTCTACTGGTGGATGTTTTTTCAGAGGCGGGACCCACTGCATCTTCTGGTGCAGTGAACGATGACGGCTTCCTCAGGTGAAAAGCCTACTCTGTTCATCAGCAGGTTCAGAATCATCCAGATAAAGTCCAGTATGAATGACTGCACCTCTAGTTATTTGTCATTCATTTAATGACTGATTGGTCACGAGCTAGTCTGAAAGATTTAAATTTCTTTAGAGAACTGCACTATTGAGAATGTAACCAAAAAAGAAGCAAAATTCCCTCCAGTCAGGAGGGAATTACCTGGTGCACATCTGTTTCCACTCAAAGGATTTCACTGTGAAGTTTCTTCAAGCAGCACTCCTTCCTTGAAGGAAAATCCCCCTAAGGCTATTGCAAAGTTTTTTCGAAAAGCTAAATAACTACAAGTAGACATGAACAAATGTGTTTTTTTGGGTTTTTTTGTCACTCCTATCCTTAGCATTCATAAATAGCAGATCTCATACTGGACCTGAATGGCCATCACATATACAGCACATCATGTGCTGTTGATGTTGACCAGTCTACAAGTACAGCTCCAAAAATGAGTATCTGGAAAAAGAAAAAAAAATTCAGTCATTTCAGAAAGTCAAACTCTTAAATTATGCATATTTTGTTATAAATTTATTACCAGTTACACATAACTGCTTTCAGGTGACTTGCTTTGTTCCTTCTGGTGTCTCTCATTTTCCTCTTGACCATTCTCCATAGCATTTCTATGGGGTTCTGGTTAGGCCCATCTAACATTAATGCAACATTTTCACCGTAACATTTTTCCTTCCACTTGACTTTCAATGAACATGCTTAAACTTTTTTTGCAAAATCAAAATCTTCTGAGATTGAATTTTGGGTTTTTATTATTTGTAAGTCTTAATCATTAAGATTGCATGACAAAAAGCTTAAAATGTTTCACTATGTAGTAGGGGTTGATCAACATATTATTTTAAAGTTGACCACAACACGTTAAAAGTTGACGTTGACTAGCTGCAGTGACATAATAGAAACGTAAGCGAAAATACTTGACAGCAGCTTACAGGCTTTGTTTGGTAAATTCACAGCACATATTAAAGAAAAACCCAGATAATATTAAGCCTAAGTTTGTTATGCAGAATTAAAAGAACAAGAATCAGAACATTATCTCTGACATCAGCAGCAGAGCAGAGGGGGTCTGAAAAGCTGCACAAAGTAGAGACTGACTTTTTTTCTGATCACCAGCTGGTTCTGATGATCAGGTATGCTCATATTGCTAATCATAAACAAAATGTATTATGAACGCATCACGTTCATAATTGCAGTTGACTACAATTAAATTCAGCGCAGCCACCTGCTGCTCCCCTGCCCCAAAGCGTAGCAGGACATTCCGCTGACTCAGCAGCGGCTCGCTGACTTTGCAGGATGAGCAGACAGATGGCTGCACAGATGGCCTCTGTCAGATCCTCAGAATGCATCCTGAACTTCATTTCCAGATCTTGTAAAATAGTGTTTTCATAAAAGCATGAAGCTGCCTGGTTAGAAGCTTCAACACACAGGGTGATGCTGATCAGTTGGATGGATTAAAAGCTTGACATCATACTGCATTGGCGCACAGTATTGCCCTAGTGTTTTTTTTTTTTTAATTAGTTTATTCATTTATTTTTTTTAAGAAGTGGCCTTTCTTTGACAGTATCTGACAGGAAGGGGGCTGAGAGAAGAGGGGCAGGAGAGAGAGACGTGGCAAAGGGAACAGAGTCTGGGAGTCGAACTCTAGACTGTTCCGGTTTACAGCCTTTATATGCAGGGCGTCGTGCTTACCACTGTGACATGCAACGCCCCGATCAGTATAGCATTTGCTGGAGTTTGCAGTACCCGTTTGGTAAATTTACATTTTAAACAATTCAAACTGTTTGATGAACTCACCTAGTTCATCTGTCTTATATATTTATTTAGTTTTTTTTTTTTTGAAAATTCAGTTTTATTATGCGATTGTGACTAGTCGTGTTGCCCCATAAAAAGTTATTGCAGAGTAAAGATTCGACTAGTTGGTGCAACCCCTACTATGAAGTAAATATGAATTCCAGTATTTCTGAAATGAGTGACAAAAGTAACAATATGCAAATTTTTTTTGCCTTCACTTGTAAATGGCTGTGGTCTGTTGGTGTTTATAGATTAGTGTGTTTGTGTTGGTTGTGTTGTGGGACCATTGGCTCTGTATGTCTTTGGTTTATCTTTGTCTCATTCAGACCTGTCAACCTGAAGATTATCAGTCCAAAAGTCAGTAAAGAATAAACTTCAAATCAGGTTTCCTCCAGGCCTTCATTTCAGAACTACTAATATTTTCATGAACCTTGCTCATTCCAGTGGTCTTGGAGTCATCTTATTATGCAGTCTGGTTCTAGATTGAAGTCAAATAAGCTGAAGGTTTTAAGCTAAAATCCAAACAGCCTAAATACTGCTGCACTCTAAAGTCCCTTAAACACAAGCTGTGGCTCTAATGTTTTAGAGCCACAGGAACTGCATGGAACTGTCAATTTCCAGTTTCTCATTTTTCTAAAGCTTTGGCCAGATTTATTTACAATTTCCTTTAAGGATTATAAATAACATTGAAGATATTTTGTTTTTGCCTTTCTGTTGTGAGATATCATTAATTATATCTGAGGCACATATAAAGACATAATTCAAAAACCAAATTATTTTGTCTTTGTTTCAAATTGACAAGCAATTTAAAACAGTCAAAACAATTCGCCACCTTGAATTGACATTTTAAAGTCTTTGTCAGCTTATATTACTGATTTGGCATTACCAAAAGGAATATATGAGTCTCTATATGCAATCCTTTGGGATCATAAACCTTTTCACTCACCGAGGCTGTTAACATTTCCAGATCCAGCCAGACTGACCGGTGGTCAGGGCCGGTTTACTTTAAATTCTGATTCTTGTCACCAACCAGTTCTTTATTCAGAAAATTAGTATTAAGTAAAATAAAAGCTTCTGTCTGTCTTAAAAGTAGTGTTGGTTGTGTGACACTGTTGGCTTTACTCAGAGACCTATGATACTAGTCTCCTATACTGACCAGAAAACTGAAATACCTTCAACGTAAAGTTCTCTGTCAGGACTCTCATTTTATTTTTTGCCAACTTGAGGTGTTGTAAGGTAAACCTTAGGACAAAAGAGAAACTTTTCTCTAACAATCTGATCGGAAGACTGATCACTGATGTAGACTTCAGCGTTGGCAGATCTGTAACACTTGTTGATTTATCTTGCTCTGTATGTGACTGTCTTTCGTCTTTTTCTCTCCTTCCCCTTTCTCTTATTTCCCTCTTTGTGTGTGTGTGTTTTGACTTGACTGTGTGTTTGTTCCCTGTCCTCTATCGTGATTGTATACTGACAGAGATCTGGAACAACCCCCTGAGACCTCCGATCCTCTTTTGGTGGAGGGTTCTGGTGACTCAGAGTAAGGTCCCTGTAGTAGACTTAATCAAAATATACAAATGTGGCACCTAGTCAATTCATATTGTTGGGTGTATAATTATGCTGTCTTACTGAGTGACAAGCCTTACAGCACATTAGCTTTATTTAGACACCTGACGTGGTGATGGTTATTCCCTCTGAACAGCAACATTGCCATAATCAGCTGTCATGAAAAAAAAAAAACTTTGGTTAATTATTTTTGGTTGCACTTCTTTCCATCCGACACATTTTGGACATCAGTTACACAAAGTTTTAGTTTCTTTTTTCCCCTCTCAAACAGTATACAGAAACAGTATTATGTAACAATATGTCTTTGTTACTTTTTTTTTTCTCCTTCAAATTTAAAAATAGCTAAGTTGATAGTGTATGGAGTATTGAGAAAATTTATGCATGGTAAAAAACACAATCTCACCAAGTTTTATTGGTCTAGTTTCTAGTGGAAATATCTTAGTTTTGTTTTAATTCAAGTGTGCTAATGTACAAGTCTCTTTTCAGTAGAAAATATGGGCTGGTTCAAAGTCAAGAAATTCTTGATTGTGATGAAATAGTACTAGTTACAAGCGAAATAATCTGCTAGTACAACAAGATATTTTTCTCAGATTATAAATCATAATATGGCAAATATGAAAACACCCAATATTATCCATTCCATCATGTTCCCCAACTGTTGTAGGCAGCTGCTGAAACTAATTAATAAAATAACTTGTAATCTAACAAAGTTGCTTTTAAAATCAAGTAATCAGTAAAGTAACAAAGCTTAAGTTTTCAGGGAGTTATCAAAGATGAAGTTACTTTTTTAAGGCAACTATGGGGTTTCCTCCAGAAAACTAGCTAAGCCCGGTGGTCGGGGCATGGAGACAGTCCACCAGTGGCCAACCATGTTTTCATGTTAAAAGACGTTAAGTTGACAGAAAATGTAAAATATTACAGAGTAATTATATTTAATACGGGAATATTATCATCGAAATGCTATATAGTTGTAAATATAACTAAATATTAAAGAGTACAATTAAAATTAAAGCTGCAAGCATCATTGGAGGCCCTCCAGCCCCATGGCGACCGCTGGAGCTCCAGCAACACCACCCACTCACCGTGGTCAATGCTCTTGTGCAGCTTGCACACCGATGTGTTGAGCAGTACTCCCTGATGATGCACAAAAAAAATCTGGTGCAGATTGGTTAATGTATTAAGAAGATATAGCCTGTTTGAAAGATATAGTGAACACGGTGGAGTCAAAGTACAATTTAATGCTACTGGGCTTTTTTTAGAAGTTAACAAAGGTCATTCATATCGGAGAGAAGTTCAGCTGCTAGACGCACTATGTTTACAAAGTAGAAACATCTCTCAAACTGACAAATCATTTCTCCCAGGGTTTTTATTTTGGTTTGTATCAGTGAAACTGGAAATAGTAAAATGACTTGGATCAGTTTTCATCAAATTACTATTAACACTCACTTTGAGTAAGATACTTAGAATTTGTAGTTGAAAGGTTTCTCCAACTCATTCTACTTGAGTTGTATAATGTAGAAAAAGTAAGTCTTTGATAATTGTACATTTAAGTACTTTTGCTCAACACTGCATCCATCCAAGTACAAATGATGTTTTTTTTCTCTCTGTTCTAGAGCCAGTGATTTATCTCATCTGACTCATGATTAAGAGATAATCCTGGTGTTTCCATGAATAGAAGTCTCCATGTTTCATCTGAAAGAGGGTTACAAACAATTGAGAATCAAATTTTATTTGTATAGCACATTTCTGCAGCAAGGCATTTCAAAGTGTGAAATTCCTTGCAGTCTCAAAGAATGAGACTAAAAAGGGCAGAAAAAGAGCTGCTATAGGTATTAGCCATTTTAAATATTTGCATCTCATCAAAACTGAAAAGGCTCGTATTGGTGGACCTTTTTAATATTTAATTCGTCATGCTTATTTATGCATTAGCTGTTTTCATTGCTTTATTAATCCCATTTTTCTACCAAGTCTAAAACATTCTTATCCTCTAATCAGGCAATCACACAGTAAACAGAAGAATGAATTGACTGAAATCCAGCAATAGATATGGAGACACCTGCATGTTTATTCTTTTTAAAACGCAGTTCATGGCATGAAACTTTGAACACTGTCACAGTAGAGGGACGTCTGCATATAGAATGCAGAATTAGTGACGCAAACAATATCTATTTCTTTTATTCTTTTAATTTGCTTCAGCACAGCAGTAAAGCTTGTGAGACTTACCAGACACATGTAGAGTATATGCCAATGGGTTGCACAACTGTTTAACTAAATGGGTCTAATTATGTCATATTTTGGGTTAAAATGCTTTTACTAACAACCTCTGCATTTTATTCCCTTGTCCCTCTGACTTCCCTCCTGTGGCTCCTCTCGATTCTTTGTTGCTGTCCTGTTAAAACAATGGCTTTGTGATCTCCCATCTCTTCTTCGTCTTGTTTTTGGATTATCCTGTTTGCTCGTCTCTGGGCTGCCTGTTCATCCCTGTGCTGTCCTGTGGTCTCTCAGCTCTGCTCCTCCCTCTGAGGATCCTGCTCCTCCTTTATCTGAAGCAGAGGAGCTTCTTAACAAGTAAGGTTGTCTTCCGTACATTTGCAGTGTTCAGTAAGCATCTTTTAGGCAGGGTTCTAACCCCTCTTTTGGATGCTTTGTTTGCCAATATTCCACCACAACTTCACTTGTAATTCCAATTATGCCCAGTTCACCTGGCAAGATTTGCCCATTGTTTTCCAGCTTTTCTCTTTCTGACAATTTTAAGAACATCCTGATTTTCAGAATGGTTCTTGGCTACAACAGGTTTGGTTGTACACACCAGGAATATTTCCTAATTTTATCCTAAGTTTTTTTTTTTTTTTTTTTTTTTTTTAATTATTATTATTATTGTAAAGTTTTAAAAAAAAAAATCATGTTTTGAAAATTTACAATTTTAAATTCTTGCCATGTGAACCAGGCATTTGGGCTGCACCTAATATCTCTTACTTGTTCATCTGTTGCTGTCCAGTTTTAATTTCATATTCAACTTGAAATTGATCCAAATCCTTTAAGGTAAAACAATAGTTCTCATAATTTTCATTTTAATTTACTTCTATTCAATTTTTTTTTATATTTTTTTGCCCTCTGGTTTAGTGCAGATAAATAACAACTGGAGGTATGTTAGTCCTTCTCTGGTGGACTGCTGTCTGAAAGATTACAGCATCCATGTCAGGATACAATAAGAACACTTGGTGAAGTAAAAATTAAAGTACATTTTAACAAATGAATTGTCTCCCTCCAGGTTTGTCTGCAAGAACAATGGGGTTCTGTTCGAAAATCAACTTCTGCAGATTGGCATCAAGTCAGAGTACAGACAGAACCTAGGTGAGTTTACTCTGCATCAATATGCGATGCTTTGTGTGCATTAACATGTTCCGTCATATTGGGTGGATTGTTTCGCTGTCACCTTGACATCAATGGAACCCTATTGCCGGGTCGCGATGATGCAGTACCGACGTCACGCATTGCGCAGATGGGGGGTCAGGAAATAAATGCAGCCCATTTACATCTGTTGATCCAGCATCAAAATGCCTAAAGTCTTTGTCTGATACAGTTGTTCCAACAGTGCTAATGCAGAGAAAGATAAACATTATTTTTGTGTTCTGAAGGCAGTTGGTCACAAGGGAGTTGATTTTTAAAAACTTACCAAAGAAAGAAGATTGGAAAGAGGAGGTCCCAAGGCCTACATCTATCTGACTCCAACTAGAAAAGCCATCACAGGATCATGGTACAACAAGGAACCACCAGCTGTAAAGCAGTTTGTGGTTAACTGCAGTCAAACGGAACGTGTTCATAATAAGCTTGGTTTATGATGTTCCAAAAGCACAATCGTGGTCAATATAATAATTTGGCTCTTATATGTGCAGCTATCCAAAAGGAGGATATGCGATCATTAGTATCATCAGTTCGAGGGACAAAAACAAAGTCAAACCCAACTTTGTTCAATTTTTGGGACCCTTTCTGCTCCGCTGCTGACAAAGAAGTCTCAAATAATGTTCTGATTCTTGTTCTTTTAATTCTGTATAAAAGACTCATTCTAAACTTTTTTATTAATATTTTCTGTTAATTTTGCTAGTAAATCCTGTAAGTTGCCGTGAAGTATTCCTGACGTCAGTGCAATTAGTCAATGTTGACTCGACTTTTATCATGTTGCAGTCAACTTTAAAAAATATGAAGTCATGCAACCCCTAGTCTACATACTGCAGAAAATTTAAATCTTGGCAAGGATTCCTATGAATGTTTGGCTCAGTTAGTGTGTGAGACTTTGCCTGCTGAGTTTGAATCTTTTTGTTCCCTCTCCATGTTAACAGTGAATGTGTTCTCCTTCTTCAGGGAGAATGTATTTGTTCTATGGCAACAAGACATCAGTACAGTTCGCCAGCTTTACCACCACAGTGAACTGTCCTGGAGAGCTTCAGACTCATATCCTTGGAATAGGTTACCAGAATACACAAACCTTTAAATGCTTGACATTAATTAGCACAATTAATTACATCTATTAGATGATCTAAACTCTGTCCATTCTTTGTCAAAGTTTTTGGAGAAGAAGAAATCTGAAGAAGAGCATCCAGTTGAAACTGGATCACCCTCTTTTTACAAACACACAGATAAAAATGCCAGTTATGCTCCTCAAATGTGTAGCTATCATTCTTCTCCATGTCGGGACATTAACAGCAGGCTGACTCAAGTGTGTAGTTGCAAGTCCTTGACAACTGGCTACAGCTCAACGTTCAGAGCAAACCAGTGGAACCACTAGTGGAGGGTGGAGCACAAATCCAGCAGGTCCTGAACATTGAGTGCCTGACAGACTTCTCTGATGCTCCACTTCTCAACATCAAGTTCAGGTAGGCTTTGACTTCTTTTCCACTAGCTAGGAAACTGGTATATTGACAGTCACAGTTTGGTTTAGGTGTAGAAGCTGAAAAATTGAGAAAGATAAAACTGTTACTCTTTAGTCATTAAATGACTTGTGAATACCGCTATTGCTGATCTCAAAATTGAAATCTGTGAAAACAAAGATTTAGATTTACTTTTATACATAAATGTCCGACATGACCAAAAGAAGTGGCTGGGGAGAGGGAAGTCTGGGCCTCCCTTCTGAGGCTGCTACCCCCGCAACCTGACGCCAGATAAGCAGAAGAAGATGGGTGGAACTATTGCTGACCTCAAAATTGAAATCTGTGAAAACAAAAATTTTGATTTACTTTTTTACATAAATGTCCGACATGAGCAACCAACTTTCATCTGCAACCAACTTCAGGGTTTCCCCCAGTGTATTATAAACCTGGTGGCCTGCCAGGCTTTACTAGGACCCCCGCCTGGCTAAGCGTTACTTGTTTATGTTTTTAGGAAAATATATATTTTTTTAAATTGCTTAATTAAAAAAAAAAAAAAAACTTAAGCTGGACTGGAAGCATCTCTGTTGCGCTGAGCGTTTCACTGGCGGAGCAGATTTATTCCTAAAATATAGGTTTATGCGTTTAAAGGCGGAGAGCAGACTGATGACTCTGCACGTTGCGTCTCACGCTGCCGCTGCTTAATGAAGTTTATCTCAACGTGGATCACCCACTCCTCTTTTCACTCAAACTGGTCACACGCTCACTTGTATGGATATTTACATCAATTTCCTGTGAGGAATTATGTTTCTTTGGAGATACAAGGTAGGAGTTTAAACCTTGGCACATTAGTTCTGGTTGCACAGCTCTATGGGAATCGTAGGAATAACCTTTTTTCCATCTACTGGGTTGGAGTGAATCAACCAGGCTACACAGGGCATAATTTTGTCAGTTGTTGATGCTATGCATGGCCATAATAAACAGGAAGTAGACGTTGTTAACTAGCATGGACGAGACATCTCAGAAAAATTAAGATTTGACATTGCTTAAAGAAGCTCTTGGTTTTTCTTTCTTTTTATCCAGCACATCTATGATGTTTCAAACTTATGGGGGTTGTTATTTCTACTGTCAGATATGGAGGAGCTCTGCAGAACCTGACTCTCAAACTGCCGGTCACCATCAATAAGTTCTTCCAGCCAACTGAGATGGCCTCTCAAGACTTCTTCCAGCGCTGGAAACAGCTCAGCCAGTGAGTGTGTATGATGGGTGTGACTCACTTCCCCAGGCTCTCCTGTCATGTTGGCTATTGGCCTGAATCAATCTGTGGTTTACAGTTCAGCTTTACCTCTATTAAGTACAATCACTGCTTTTGCAAAGTTTTTCTGCTGTTTGATTCTCATTATCTGCCTAAAAATATCCACCAACTGCAAATGATCCAGAATGTTGCTGCTGGCATTCTCTCTAAAACCAGGAAGATGGAGAACATCACCCTAGCTCTTTCCACCTTCTCCTTGTAACTCAGAGAATAGACTTTTAAATACTTGTTTTATTTTATAAACTATTGAATGGCTTAGCACCAAAGTACTTTAAAGAACTACTGCTGTTGTATCAACTTTCTGGACCACTCAGATCTTCTAGTTCTATTTCTGCTCTGCATCCTCAGAACCAGAACCAATCATGAAGAAGCAGCATTCAGCTTCTGTGCAAATCCTGAACAAATGTCACAAAAAACAGCTGAAACACTGAGTTCCTTTAAACTAAGACTAAAAACATGCACTGTAAATGCTAAATTGAATTGATCAGTTTTCATCAAATTACTGTTAACACTCACTTTGAGTAAGTTACTTGGAATTTGTAGTTGAAAGGTTTCTCAAACTCATCCTATGTGAGTTGTATTAATACAGAAAAAGTAAGTCTTTGATAATTGTGCATTTTTTCAAGTACTTGGATGCTCAACACTGCATCCATCCAAGTACAAATTATGTTTTTATTTTTGTTCCTCTTTTCTAGAGCCAATGATTTATCTCATTTAACTCAGGATAAAGAGATAATTCTGGCGTTTCTATGAATAAGAGCACATTTACATAACAGAACATCAGGAGTCTCCATCTATCATTTTATCTGAAGCTTGGCTACAGCCAACTAACTTAATGTTTTGTTTATTTTTGGGGGGGTAGGTGGGCTGAGGGTAGCCATTAACATAATTGATTGATTTCTTTATTTTTTTATTATTATTATTTTTTTTACATGCAAAAGTCCACAGCCAGAACCTTTGTATTGTGTTTCTGGTATTCCTCTAAATCTGAAGCACAAGAGATACCTGCAAAAGTCAATGATGGCTAAGAGTGAGAGGGAATTTATCTTTACTTTATCAAACTGAATATTTTTTGAATACGTGTATAATATTTGATGTAATCAATAATTCTTTCAAGTGGGAAGGAATTACTGAGGTCTGCTACGGTGGGACAGGGATAAAACAAAACTCCTATATGGAGGCCTCAGTCAAGAAAACTGTTTTTTTTTTTATTTAAGTTACATGAACTTAGTTATTTTTTGTAAGCTGTACTTGATTGAGTACTGCTTAATAAAAATAAGAGGTTTCCTTACTTTTCTTTAAGTTTTTTTGATGCAATTGCATATTTTAATTAAGGTGAACTAATTAGATTTGAACCATAATTAATGGAACCTGGACCTTGCCACAGGGGCCGCTTTTCATTGGCTGATGCCCATTCTACATGGTCACGTGCATGGCCGTCTCACAAGCACACGCTTCCCGTTAGCTAAGTACAATATAATAGCAGTACTGATACAACTTCTACACATTGAACCCTGTCTGCTACACAGTCTTACGTTAGCTAAACAGATCAATATGCAATGTGTATTGTATCTGACATGCACTAAAGATTTTTATTTTAGCAGAAAAGGCTTTGGACTAAACTGTTTCTCGTGTTAGCCACTCTAGCACCAAGTACAGCTAGTCAATTAACCTTCGCTGTGTTCAGGGAGGATTAATAATCGAGAAATAAATATCAAGCCTGGAAACTTAATATTTTAATGGACTGAATGTTATGTTTTTAACGTAATCTTTGCTCGTCTTGCGGGGTGCAGGCGGTTGCCACGGTAACAGGTGTGCTTAAATTACAAAGAGAGAGCGTAAAAAGGTAGGAGTGGTTTTGAGTTGATCATCTGTTCGGGTTATTTTATCTTTGTTTACCTTTGATGCATTACTGCCGCTGTAGTTCCTAGTTGGACTAATTACCTTGTTCCTTTGTGAGTATATGTCATTCACAACAAACATCAAATGGAACAAATATATTTCATAAAATTTTAGCAAACAAATGGCTTCTACCGCGATAATTATGTGAAATTAAATTAATTATATCCCAACTTCAGAAGATTTGCCTTTACATTTACAGATCTCTTTGGTTCCTCCTATCAGTCTGTAGCTTCTCCTATTGTGATCATCAAACCAATTTTCAGATCTACCATAACTGGCTGACACCTGCTGGCCTCAGGTTTGCAACCAGCTTGTGACTGAGAAACCAGTAACTTCCTCCCACATGATGACATGAACGTGTTAGTTCCTCTGTCCATTGCAGTAGTTGATATATTGTGAAAATCCGGTAGAAATGATGCACTAATGGAGTCATGTCTACATAGAAACAACTCGCTGTGAGACTTGCGGTCACGTGAGTCGGTTGTGGGCAGAGCTTGGTAAGGTCCATTGACCAATATATTGGATGTGTTGATGATTTTAAATATTGCATTTGCCAAAATGCAATGTCTGCTACTAGTTTTCACAATTGAGTGTCTGACTGTTTAAACAATGTAGAACACTTTGATGTGCCTTGTTGCGGAAATATGACATAGAAATAAAATGTGATTATTAAATGTTTTTTTTTTTTTTAAATGGTTGTCTCTCTTTAGGCCTCAACAGGAAGCACAAAAGATATTCAAGGCCAACCACAGCATGGATACCGAAGTAATCAAAGCAAAGGTAGGGTTTGATAGAAGGGTTTCAGATGGTGTAGAAACCTCCTTTTCTTTAGGAGTCATCTAAATCATGCCTTGTGTGTTAATGTTACTGCTCTGTTTGCTCACAGCTGCTGGGTTTAGGAATGGCCTTATTGGACAACGTTGACCCCAACCCTGAGAACTATGTTTGTGCTGGAGTCATCCAGACCAAGAGCCAGCAGGTCGGCTGTCTGCTAAGACTGGAGCCAAACGCTCAGGCTCAGGTATGAGCATCCAGAATGTCACAGTCCCTTGGTAACCTTGGAATCTCATGCTTCTCTTTCATATCACTGCTCTGTTATGCTCACAGTAGGACACTGGGGTCCAAAATGAGGATTAGGATCTTTTTGTGCCCCCTGGCAGCAGTTCCAGACTAATCAGTTGACCTGCCAACAAAAAGGTCAAACGACCTCCCACCAGCAACATCAACACATCCAATATATTGGTCAATGGACCTCTCTACACTTTTTGTAATTTTTTAGGAGAGATTTGAAATTGCTAAAGTATATCTTTGTAAAAGGGAAATGTATGGTACATCTTTCATTTTACACTTTCATATTAAGTAGGGCCACAAACATGCAGTGATCTTTTGCCCAAAAAGACCTGTCACTTTCATTCATTAAATTTGGCTAAATACAGCAAGTGTTTTGTTTTGGGGTTTTTTAATTAAAATTACTTTTTACTCCTAGTTTAATGACTTTCTTCCTTTAACATTGCATCTTTTCTACTAATATGGCTTTATTCTTGTATTTGACAACAAAATCTATCCACCTCTCTGACAGTAGATGTATTTCAAAATATTCTCTACTCCATTTACAGTTGTGCTGTGTAGCTACTTCTACTGGTTTGTACAGGCAGTATGTTGATCAGTTTGAACACTGATGCCACCTAGTGACTGTAACCTTGTTCATCAGTTAAGCATGAATAAAGACAATTATGAAGTCCTTATCAATGGAGAAATTGTTTAACCACTAAAATCTGATGCCACTCCATTTATGTTTACATTTTTGAAGAATGATGTTTGTGTTGTTTCATTCTGTAGTTCTTGGTGCATGGCCACCGCAGGCAAGGGATGAGAGGGGGTAGCTTTTTACCAATTAGTTTGACACAGTGCAGTGTGAGGGTGAACAGCAGCAGCTGAAAATGTAACAAATGTTGCAATTTTGGTCCCCAATCGAACAATCTAGAAGACTATCAAGTGTGAAAACACCCTTAACTGCCTGAGTTTGGATTGAAATTCAGAACCAGATAAAACCAAATATGAAATAATTGTTGAATAAGATGAGTTGAAATAGTAAAACTTAAAAGGATGGAGGAGAGTCAGAGGCATCCCCTACACAGGTCATAATCTGTCAGTGGGATTTTGTCACAATGGAAAAACCTTCTTGTTTGAACAAGTTTTGCATTTCCTTTTAAACTCGTCATAACGAGAACGTTTGTAGTTATAACAAGATATTGCTCTTTATTTTTTTTATCTAGGAGTTAAAAACTTTTGTAAGGCTATTTATGTATTATTTAAGCTTGGCATTACAGGAGTTAATGTAGTGAGCCATATTTTTGCTATGCTTGATTGTAATGCAGCAGGAACCCCCAACCATCCCCTATATTTAAAGTTTTTTTTAGTCTTAAATTTCTTTCATGGTTGTTTTGAAAAGTCTTAAATTAGTCTTGCTGAAACCTGCAGATACCTAAGATAGTAGTACCAGAGGGATCCCAGATGGGGTCATGTGACCCGTTCCATTTCCTTCAGCGTGGTCACTGTATTCACCTGTGTCTCTACAGATGTATCGCCTGACTCTGCGCTGCAGCAAAGACTCCGTGTCCAAGCGTCTCTGTGAGCTGCTGGCCCAGCAGTTCTAGAGTCCAGGCCCTGACGAGTACTCCCACCGTCCCCCACCCCACCAGCGACCTCTCTCTCTACAGCACCCCTCCCACACCTGTCCTCCTGCCTCCAGCAAAGAGTCTTTAATTTGGGGGAGGGGGAATAAAAAAAGGTGTAACCTACATAAGGGAAAGTGCTGTCGCTGCCTGCAGCAATATTATTGTCATTATCCTTGTCCCAGATTCTGATTCCAGTTCATCTTTTACTTGTTTATTAACATGATGCTACAATCTAGTTTTTGTTGGTTTACCTGTGTAGCTGGTGTGTGAATGGCTAGGAGTGAAAGATGGTGTGTGTGTGTGTTTGTGTGTCCTGTGGTTGGGCTGGGGTTCTCATTCTGTTCATCCTGACCGCTTTGGAAAAGATATGTGCAACATTCCTTGAAGACAAGTGGGAGAAGCTATTAATGGCGCACCCATTCACTACTACACCCAACCCGCACACGCTATTCCCAGTGGTCAAGGCTGCAAAAGGAAAATCGAGCATTCCTGCCAAAAAAAATTAAAATGCACTTGATGTGTTGGGATCCTCCTGTTCATTCCTTTCATCCAGCCCTGCTTGGAGTTAACCCTTCATTTCAGTAGATTGTGCACTTGTTCTTATCGTGTATGTAAATATGTGCCAGTGAATCACTTTATTTTTGGACACATTCCCTTTGTTTGCTGAAGGTTAACAGAACGGACACTAGATTGCAGAGATAAGACGGTCCCATTCACCGTACAGCTAAAGGAGGCAGAGAGGACATTTATTGTCCCCATCTCATCACTGCTGTCTTTTAAACTTGTAGAGCTGGAGCTTTATTTTAGAGAGAGAGAAAAAAATATCCCATTTGTGTTTAGCAGGAGAGATGTGTGCAGACCAGGGAGAGGTGAGGTCCTGTTTTACTCCTCTGCTTGTGGATGTGACGCATTGTGGAAGGAAATGTGGATTACTACTCAAATATTTACATGGAGGATATTTTTTTTGCTTTGAAATGAAGCCTTGTATTGGCAGCCCAGTATAGTTAGAAAGATGAGGCTCATTTACATTTCCACAAGTCCATATTTCTACTGATGAGCGAATCCTGCACAGATGGATTTCTGCTGTTTTAGTGGGATGTGGAACCAACCACTACAATAAATCTTTGAAGTTTAGATTGCTTTATCAGCTCTGCTCTGGGATTCCCGTCACTTTGAAGCACTGATTTTGTGGCGAGGACAGGATGTGAGACACCCCAAAGTCCTTTCCAGCTACAGGGGAGTTGGAGTGTGAGTGTGAATGGTTGTATGTGATAGTAAACAGGTGGGGGGGCCTAAAGACATTTCTAACACATTACATTCTGTGACTGCACAGCAGTTGCTGGACATTGAACTTTGTAGTGGAAAATGTAGTCATTTTTGTGAGTGTGTGTAAGTGAGTTTGTGTGTGTCTATGCAGTATCCACTAGCTAATGCAGCCTCATGTATCGGTGTTAAGAAGCTGTCCAATACCTGTGTTTAGACTTAAGATTTACTCTGTAATTGAAAAATGTGAAGTAAAACTATGCCATATATCTGACTATCTGTCTCTTGTCTTTCATTGCAGTCATAACTACACTGTTAGACCTCTAAGTTTTCAAACTCATTTCTTTCAAAATAGTATAAACTGATACAAGAAGAAAATATGCATGCAATTTGAGGCCTATTCCACGTGTAAAAATGAATACTTCACCATGCCATTAAAAAAAAGGTGTACAAAATATAAAGATTTATTTTTTTTTTTTTTTGCAAAAATATCTTTATTGAAATTTTTAGTAGTTTAGATGAATGGCTCACTGCAAAATGATGTGATGGTATTACTTGGACACTGTTAAACCCTAATTAAAATACAATTTAATGTAAAAAAAGTGTCACTGCTTGTCACAAACTCCACATAACCTTCATATTGAGATATCATGTTCAGCAGTGTTTGAAACAATGGTACTTCTGCTATTCCAACTAAAGAACAGTATTTCTTATGCAGTTGGCTTCAAACGCCAACTGCAGCATACACCAAAACCATTCAGCATTCACACTTGGATTTTCACAGGAAATATTTTCCTTTGTTTTTGATAGGTCTGCTTTTAAGCCACTGGTAAACACATGTCCAACTTGGTTCAGTCTGAACTTCAGGGTTGAGTCTTAGATTTACCTCTCTGGCTCAGTGGTGTACTTTTCTTAGGCTGGCATCATGAGTATGTTGTCCACAATAATGGCACTGGGATCCAGAGAAAATTTGTTCCATGATGTCCTGGAACACCTCACTCACAGAGCTAATGCCAAATGGTATCCATAGAAACCTGTATCAACCAAAACAGATGCTTAAAGTGGTGAGCAGGGTTGATTGGCAGTCCAGTGAAATCTGTCAGAAGGAGTTCTTGGCATCAAAAACTGAAAATACAGCACTATTAGACATGCCACCCAATTCTAACATATACTGTTTGCATTGATGTGGTCTTTTGAGAGCAGTGTTGAGGTCTGAAACTCAACATATTCTGATCTTTTGTATTGGAGGCAACCATGGACGAGACCCAATCAGATGTGTCTGACACTGATGCGATTACCCCTGTTTCTTGTATCCTATCGAATTCAGCTTTGACCTTGTGTTTCATGGCTCCAGAAATGAAGTGAGCTGGGCAAATTACTGGTTTGACCTCTGGGTCAACTTGTATTCCTGCTCAAATGCATGCCAGTTCTCCGCTGTATTGCCATAAAATACTAGATTGTCAGGCTTGCTGAAGCTGTCTGCCATGTTTCGAATAAGCACAAAGGTTCTACAACATACAACACAAGATAATCCACAAAACCACTGTTGTCCAAAGCAGCGTTTCCCAATACCAGTCCTAAGGGCCCCCCTGCCTGCATGTTTTAGGTGTTTCCCTTCTGCCACACACCTGGATTGAATCTTTGGGTGATTAACAGGCTCCTGCAGTACTTGGTGGCTGCAGAAGATGTCATGCAATCATTTGAATCAGCTGTTCTGGTACAGAGGCACATCTAAAACATGCAGAGCAGGGGGCCCCGAGGACTGGAATTGGGAAACACTGGTCCAAATCTTCAGTGGTTGTGCATTGCGGTAATAAAGAGTTCAGTTGTGCTGTTATCTTGGTTTAATAACTGTTAGCTGCCAGCATACACAGCAGTAACCGGTGGAAGAAACCCCAGCGCCAGAATGAATAACAAAATTTAACCCAGTGCAGAACCAAAACAAAGGCATCTGTAAAACCCCAATATTATTGTGTGCACAGTCAATATTCTGCAGGAGGCCCCCAGGAGCATTTTTTTGTTCCACTTTGGGGCCGCTTAGTAGCCCTTGGCCCTAAGGAGCTGCCTAGATGGCTTATGCCTTGGGCTGGCTGTGGTGGCCCCTAACATAGAAATAATTCAAAATGGTATAAATTCTGTTGTATTTGTCCAACTAGTAACAATAATTTCACTGTTAAGCTGAAGCACAGGAGCACACATTTACATGAACCTCACGGACAGATAACTTATTTTTCAGGTCTGTTAAGTTTATGCAAAAATAGGTTGACTAGAGCAGAGTTACTAACCTATACATTCACTGGCCAGCTGAGGTACACTTATTAATGGGAGCTGCCTTAATTATTTGTTTTAGATATTGAACAAGACGTTGAGCACAATTCCCCGAATATTCTTTGTTCACTTGGACAGTATAGGATCACACAGTTTACACTGAATTTTATTTTAAAGATACAATAGATTACAATTATTATGGTTACAGCTTCCGAACACGACCGTGATGTCGGCCATTAATTAATGCCTAACAGTAAAGATGAATAATTGTGAGGGCTTTGATGAACAGGACTTTGAAATCAGATGTGCAGTAGCCTTCCAGTCTTGTGTGGATGCAATTTTTAATGAATAACTTAATAAAAGAAATAGATTCAGTTAGTAAGAACGACATTTTGTGTATTTATGTTTATGTAAATCTTTGACCAAACTAGGTCATTAAGTTTCATTAAAATTTTTTCTAAACCTTCTTTCTGCCTGAGCTTTTATTTTGGTGACACCACAAGATAACCACTGGTCCCCATTTAACCCTCTTTCGAAACTTCCTGGATACACCCCTGCTCAGCAGGAGGCATTTAATATAAGTATTAATATGCAGACATTGGTACCTATTCAGTGTTTTTGAATATGACGCACTAAATTAAACTGATTGAAGGAATATTGTTACTAGGGTAAATATTGTTATTTCAAACTCTTTTGCTAATTTTTAATTACATTTGCAGGTTAGGAACTTCATCGAGAGAGATGAATATATAGGAGATCTATGCTTTCAGTTTCATGGTTTGTTTTTAACCACAAATGAGAATGGGTGGTCAGATGAAGCGCATGCCACTGCGTGTGATGCATGAGGAGCTCCACAGCTCCATAAATCCGTGCGGGACGGAAGGTATGACGATAACTAAAACCAAATTCAATTAATTAGACTCTAGTGTTTGTCAGATTAACTCTCTTGCAAGAGTGTGAGACGGTGCGCCTGCGCATGTGAAAGCACGGTGATAGGCTGAAGGTGACATCACCCATAGCAGCTATATTTGTGGAAAGAGGATGAGCTCATCGTTTAGAAGCAGAACAGAGTCAGAGGAGCCAGTTTCTAGGCAGCTGCTGCAGACTGTGAGTGCGTTCATCAGCCTGCAAACACAGAGGAGGCTTCTGCTACTGCAAGAGGAAGACGCGCCACACACAGTAAGCAATGTTTGTTTTAAAAATAATCTGTGCGCATGCGGGAAATGACCAGCAGAACAGTGGCAATTTATAATTTGCTTGTTTAACATAGCTACAGGAGAAGCTCAATAATCCTCCTTCTGATCTAAGAAGGAAAAACTTGAATTGCATCACTTACTCATGCTACTCACAATCCTGGCGACTAAGAAGAGGATGCATGAATAATATTCTGCTTTTAAAAGAAGAATAAAAGCCACTATTTAACTTAGATGTTGTGACACTGCAGATGGTCTGGTCCCGAGACGCAGAGGCAGAGCGACCCCAGCTGTCCGTCATCCTCCCGCGGCTCTACCTCGGAGCGGAGCGCGACGTGACGCAGGTAAGAACCAAAACAACAGCGATTCTGCACAGTGCCTGGTGCCGCTACAAGCGGCGCATCCACGAAGTTCTTAAAGGGGCAGCCAGAAGGGGGCACTTTGAATCATAGACTAAGGTCACACAGCAGGCTTTGATGTTCAATTCCGATTTTTTTATTTGTTTGGTCACTAATGCAAGTACAATCAAACTTCTGTGTGTGGTTTATAACCCCGAAGCGACCCACACGTGCAGAAGAAGGTAGACATACAGCAGTAATAATGGATGCCTTCATCTGTGGATCAGTTTTAAAGTTTATTCAAAAATGGGAGCCGGCAATATCATTACAAAATCGTAAGATAAATAAAGATAAATAAAGCACAGCTAATAGCAACCATCTAATCCACATTGACTGCAGCCTTTATAGAGAAGTCTGTTTGGCTGTATAGTCAGAGCCAGCAGTGGTGCGCGTCAGTGAAACTGACTTCATACATAATTTTATAATTATGTTTTCAACCATTGATTAATTAGTCATACAACACCGTCAAAAAACAAACAAACAAAAAAAAAAAAACCCCAAAAAAACAAACAAACAGTGTAACCGCTGAAAAAAGGATAAACGAAAACGAACGGTGTTATACAAGTAATTTCAGTACGTTTTAGTTTTATAAATCCATGATATAATTTAGTTAGAATTTCCCCCCATTAATTACGATTTTTATTTAGTTCAGTTAATGTTCTCAGTTTCAGTTTATTTTTATTAACTATAATAAAACTTGGTCTCACCTCTATGACCTCAATGTCCGATTAAATGATCAGACTAAATAATAATGATACGTATCTGATTTCAATATTTTTAAAGCCAAAAATGTAATGGCTGAAAGTTGCCTGACTCCATCTTGAGTGTATTTTAGCAAAAATAAATAAATAAATAAATAAACAAACAAACAAACAAACAAACAAACAAACAAACAAACAAACAAACAAACAAACAAATAAATAAATAAATAAATAAATAAATAAATAAATAAATAAATAAATAAATAAATAAATAAATAAACAAAAATAGAATTCCAGGGTCCCCAGATGAACATTTCAAAACAAGTAAACAAAACCACACAGAGGAGACACCAAATCTACACTAACTTGGTATTTTGGAATTTCTCATATTTTGTTGGAGAATGTTGTGA
The DNA here is from genome assembly GCF_019740435.1 of Gambusia affinis. Lineage (NCBI taxonomy): Eukaryota > Metazoa > Chordata > Actinopteri > Cyprinodontiformes > Poeciliidae > Gambusia > Gambusia affinis. Next base: position 790,025 of record NC_057886.1, read on the forward strand.
ACAAAATGCACTGAAGCAGTTTTCTGAATTAAAGTTTAGAAAGAGTAATATTAGAAAATGTGTGTGTTCAGGATCGACTGGCCTCTCTGGGTATTTCCTATGTGCTGAGTGTGAGCCGATGCAGCCCACAGCCGTCTTTCCTGCCTCGCTCCAGATTCCTGCGCATTCCCATCGATGACTCCCTGTGGGACGACCTGCTGCCCTGGATCCCCCAGGCTCTCAGCTTCATAGGTCAGGACTGCCTCCCCCTGCCTTTCTCATCCTAAACATCTACTTCACAGTTTTCTTTGTTATACTACCATGTTAATGCTAGCAGTTGACTGGTTCTTCAGTCTTAACTGCGCTAGCTGGATTAGCCATACTAATGTGACGGCACTAATACAAGGGTTATGTGCCATGGTGCGGTGCGTGCAGATTCAGCCATGTCCTCTGGGGCCTCGGTGTTGGTGCACTGTGCTGCAGGAATCTCCCGCTCCCCTGCTCTGGCTGTGGCCTACATCATGTACAGCCTGGAAATGGACCTGGACCACGCCTACAGGTGCTGCACACAGGCCTCGAGCTTTAATTAAGTAGCACTATCTTACTTTAGATGCCTGAACCTGTTTTGAAAAATGTCCTTTGTCCGACAACAAGGAATAGAGTGACAATCAGGCATCTTATAGAAGTTCAAACCAGGAGCCAGTGCTGCTCTCTGGTGATGTTTTGTTTGCAGGCTAAAGAAATCCAATTTTAAAAAAAACTTGGAGGTTGTTTTCCACAGTTTATTTATCCCGGTTTAGCAAGCACACAAAGATCTTTCCATTGTTTCCTGCTGCTGCTCTTGTTCTAGTTTAAAAAAAAACTAAAAAAAATATATACCTACAAATAAACTCTGCAAATAACCCCCCCCCCCCCAAATGTAAGTAAATGAATATGGTCCTGGGTACAATACCCACTAATGGGGTGTGGTAGGACCTCAAATCCTCAGACCTGTACACAGTTAAGCATTAACAGAGGTACTGCTTGCAAATTACATACATTTTATTTGGCTCACATCTTCACAAGTGCCTTGGATTAAGTTAGATGTGCCTTGGACACATCTTAACAGGTCCCTTGGATTAAGGCACCTGTTAAGATGTCTGAAGTAAGCAGAGAATTTTATTTTAGAAAAGGAAAAAAATGCCTATGCTGTTGGAGGAAACTTTGGAGTGCATTTTATTCATGTTTGTGGAGTATAAACCTGTCGCAATAAGCAATTTATTGCATCAAATTAAAATGAGCTTAATAATATCAATTCTTATTAATACTTTTTGAAGGTTAATCTTGTTTAGAGAGACTTCATAATCCATTTTTATTTAGATTTTTAACTATATTTAAACACTGTATGTAACACAAACTTTGTACAACAGTTGGCTTAAAAAGATGTTGTAGGATTTATATAAAAACCTAATTTTGTCAGGAGCTTTTATTTCTTTTTTTGCAATATGTTCCACAATTTTTGTGGAACATGGAGAGTTCTCGTTGAGCCTGATGGGTGGATATTGAAGGAGGGAGACTCACTCCTCAGATATGGAGACCTTCTTCTCTGTCAGGGCATTGGTTGATTTTATGCACATCCTGCAAGGAAATAAACATCATAATTGTAAAATAGCTAAAGTTTTCCTAATACCACCATCTACTACTGGATCAACTCTAAAATCCACAAATACATTCATAAGTAACTCATTATTTACACTCCTACTATGACTGGCCCGTGTGACAAGAAAAGCACTATAAATGTTTACGAAACATAGTATATTTCACTAAACTTAATTTCTGACTATTGTATAACTATTTACAAATGATCAATAAGTCATATTAATTTTGTAAATATATCATTTTACCACATTCATTATGATAATAAATAGAAGCTACTCTCATCTGCACATATTTATTTAATGAGCTAAATTCATTGATATCATTGTTTATTCAATGGATTAGTCTGATGATTTATCAGATAAAAAATGCATAGGAAAAGTTACAGGGTCACACATGTACTGTATAAAAGTAACAATAAGTCTTACCCAAATCTTTTCTGTCCCCTCATAAGGTTTGTGAAAGAGCGTCGGCCGTCCATTTCCCCAAACTTCAACTTCCTGGGTCAGTTGCAGCACTTCCAAAACATCCTGAACCAGAAGGCGTCCAGATGTGATATGACCAGGCAGCAGCAGGAGAATCAGCAGCCATCCACAGAGGACAGAGGGACTGGATTAATGCATAGTCAGAACAGGAACCACTGCGTCCACACCGCCACAGAAGACTCAATAATTCAGACAAGAAAATTGCTCTTAGACGACTGCGATAACAAGCGAGGACCTTGGACCTTTGACCTGACAGCATGTCAAAACCAACAATGCAACCAAAAGCGATGCAACACTCCTGCATCAAGCCTCTGTGAGTCCAGAGAACCTCCACCAAAGTGCAGACAACTACAATTCCCAACAGGTTGTACTTCTCTCGTGGAGAAGCGTAAAAGCCTCACGCTCTCATTGACACCCTTGGGATTCTGCCCGCCCTCGTCGGCGAGCAGCCGCCCACAATCAGTAGCGAAAGCGACCCCGGTCCATGGCGACCCCCATCCAGAGCGGAGTCCCCATCTCAGTGGGTACAGCCGAGCTGAAGAGAAGGAACGAGGCCTGTTATCGCCATTCGGCATCACTCTGAACAAGCTGTTGGACTGGGGGGAGAGAGTGCTGCTGGGGTTGATCCACCCGGTGAAGATGGGACAGCCTGCGCTGCCCTATAGGTGCTGAGGTTGCAGAGCAGAGCTACACTTGACCGCTTCTCGTGCATGTTCATCAGAACAAAACTCACAACACAGGATTTACAGAAATACTGAAGGAAACCATTGTCTTCTATTTATATATTTATTGAAGAGTTGATTCTAAAAACTATTCTTGTCAAGTGCTTCTTGTTTGGTACATACTAACAGTCGACAGCTCATGTTTCGCTTTGTAAGCTGCTGCCGCTTTGAAAAGTCTGTGGCGCAACATCTTGAAATAAACAAAAGATCACACTGAAAGCCAATGTTGTTGCATGTTTGTATTAGTGGAAAAACTTAAGTTTGCAATATTGTTTCAATCTGGGTTTTTTTTTCATGGTGATTTTTGAAGTGCAAGTGTTAATTCAATGACTTCTGGGCAATAAAACAGAAAATGTCAACCACCACAAAGATAGGCTTTGAAATGTTATAAGAAAAATACTAAATGTAGTTCAAGGTCTCTGTTGGTATTTAATATTCTTTACAATATGATCAAGAATTTACAGTTCTCTGGACTTGACCTGCTGTTCTGCTCGTTTTAAAACATATCAACTTTTTTAGACTTGCTAGAGTTAACTCAAAGTCCTGCCATTCTGAAGGCAATATAAATCTTGCTATATGCTTGGTACTTGTTCTATTTATAAAATTAAAAGATTATTCTTTTTTATAAAATAAAAGTTTGTATTGGGATTATACCAGACTTTTATTCTGAAGCCAAATTCGGAAAAATATTGAACTCACTCAAAACAGAAAACATATGTTAGAGCTTTAATGCAGTTATGCCTGTTCAAAATGAGACTGATATTTGGTGAAATGTGCGTTAGCAGGCTGCAGAAACCAAATCAAAAGTTCCTGAAAGCTGTCTGCATCGATCACTCTTCTTTGAAACGGCAGTTCAATTCATAGCATTCTGACTTAATTAGTATGATCACAAAAAAGGGATAGAGCTGTGCAGTTGGTAGAGCTGTTGCCTTGCAGCAAGAAGGTCCTGGGTTCGAATCCCGGCCGGGGGGGGCTTTCTGCATGGAGTTTGCATGTTCTCCCTGTGCATGTGTGGGTTCTCTCCTGGTACTTCAGCTTCCTCCCACAGTCCAAAAACATGACTGTCAGGTTAATTGGTTTCTCTAACTTCTCCCTGAGTGTGTGTGAATGGTTGTTTGTCCTGTCTGTTTCTTTGTTGACTGGCGACCTGTCCAGGGTGAACCCCGGACAAAATAATGACAATTGGATATTTTTCTTAAGAAAATATTCTAATTTTTTCCCCTGGCTGCCCACCAGCTCATGAATAAAACGGTCCAGATGGCGTCACTGGGTTTTAGTTTGGGGTAAGAGGAAAAATGCCTGACAAATAATTATCCTCCAGTTGATGTAGTTCACCCATTTTCCCTTCTGCGCACCACCTGGGTCCGCTTACTAGCTCCTCACTGTCATTACCTTGAGAAATAATGAGATTTGGTTAAGTATAAAACAACCTTTAATGCTGAAAATGAGCAAATGTTGCAAACCATGCAAATCATACAAATAAAAGATACAGAGCTACGTTCACCGTCCAGCGCTGGGCTCCACTCGGCTCACCTTAAGGGCGACACCAAGTGAAGAAAAGATTGTAGCGCGAGTTCTGCTTTTACCTCATTCTGTTCCTCTCTGAGTCTGTTTTCCTGCTTAATCAGGTTTTGTTTATGTGTGACATATAACACTGTCGCCTGCCTTAAATGTTATGGCTATATAAGCATGCAGCCCTGTGCATGTGAGCAGATAAGAAACTGAGGAAGGACACAGAATCATTTTATGCAACACATTTGCACACCACTTGTTAAACTTTCACACTGAAGTCAATGGTTGGAACTGGGTGACACAAGGAGATGGTAACTGGGTACAAATACATTCTTCTTGACTTTCAACAGCTCAACAACGGCTTCAGTGTTGGTTAGTTAGTCTACATGGTGGCGCTGGAGTGTGATGTTTTGGCAAATGTCACGTAGTTTGTGTAGCCTGAGGCCTGCATTTTCTATGTAAGGCTTTTTCTGCTCTTGAGTTATTTTTGAATGGAGCTTACTTGATTTAACACGTCTTTTAAAATCTGTACCCATTCTAACGTTTCCACTCTTGAGCTAAACTTAATCTGTCAAGCACACAGAAAAGGTTACGAGCATGAAACTGCTCCCTGAAAAAGTTTTCCGAGCTTGCGCTGATTGTACATCCTGCGAGAGAGTTGAAATGATGTCACGGACATCCCGTATGACCAAATAAGGAAAGTGACACTTGAAACTTGAGTTGAAAAGGAACAGTTTTCATCATTAATGATCTGCAAATCAACAAGGCATTTCAAAGAGGAAAGTCAGAACCGACCACAGGCTGCTGCTCTTTGAAAGTTCGCCTGAAAGCGAGCTCAGCCCCGCTGCTTCAGGTTTCTCACAGGGTTAAAGAGGAAGCAGTTCCGCCCTCAGAAGCTGCTCAGGGCTGAGGTAGAAGACAAGCAGAAAGAATAGGGAAGAGCCCAGCACTCGAGCTGTTTCTGTCCTAACTATCAAGACGAAACTAGGTCCTAAACTACACCGCAGGACTTTGGAGGACTTTGGCACCCAGGTGTGGCTTTGTCCGCTAAGGCGTCGTCGGGGGGAGAAAAAACATGCGCACGATAAATTTGAGTCTGAAACTGTGGCGATAGAATTGCTGTGTGTCCGTGTTTGAAGCCCCGGTTAACGCTTCAGGATCTGGGGAAATTTTGTTTTGGGCTTTTTGGGCGAGACCTGGTGAATCAGGCCTTGAAACGCTTTTTAATCTTCAAAGAAAGTTTCCCCATCAGGAATGAGTGGGGAAGAAGAGAGATTCAAACTGGTGGTGGTGGGAGGCGGTGGAGTGGGGAAGAGCGCCCTGACCATCCAGTTCATCCAGGTAGGTACATGAACTTTGTCTCTACAAAAACGGCCCGCTTTCTTTGTCATGAGGACTGTCCTAAAGTTAGGATGGGATTCCTTCATGGGAGTAAAAGACCAGTTCGCCCTGAAGTTCGGTTGTGATTCCTTATTGGAAGTAAAGGACCAGTTCGCCCTTTTTTAATGCGGGTTGTCCTGAAGTTAGGTTGTGGTTCCTTACTGCCAGTTTGCTGTTTTTAAGTATTCTGAACATTCATCTCAAGGTACTAAAACTCATACTTTTCACACCTGGACACAAAAGTCTGATTCTGTTCCCACTTTTAAGTCATGTCTTCGACATGCCAAGAAAGCATTAAATTCATCAGACAGAAGAAAACTTTCATAATCAGGTGACCCTTCAAAATAATTCAGTCCACTTTTGTTTTTAATGTTTGGTTTCAGTTCTAATGATATTTTTCTAAGTCATTAAAAAGGTAATTTCTGTTACTTTCATTAACAGAAAGGGTGGAGAGAGAGGGGGGAGACAAATGCAGGACTCCATCTATAGTGGTGTAAATGCATTAAGATGTAGTAAAATGGCTCCTTACAAGTTTTCCCAGATTAAACTGAAGGCTTCATAGGTCACAGGTAACAAACTATGTATGAAGGAATCCACAGCAGTGGTTTGGTTTGATGAAGAGCAGCACAGACCAGTTAAAGCAAGATACCAGACTTTTCTTCATAGACATCATTTTTTAGTCTGCATTGTGGCATCTAGAAGGTGAGGAGTTGGCGAACACTATGTGGGTATTGAGACAATTTCCACCACAATGTTTAGTAGTTCCAGCTGGTCAGCTTGATTGATGTGATGCCATTAACCCAAACCCACTCAAAGCAGAGTTGGGATCTAGTTTTTTCTTTGGCACTCTGCAAATGCATTGTGTTCCATGAAGTCCTGTTCTCCATTTTCTACCTGGAATTCTTCAGTAAAAAGATACAAAATGAAAGGCAGGGAATTACCTAGGAGTTGAGACTGTATTGGATGTGAATTTATTTGAATATCAGATCAACCCTCAGACATGACTGGGTTCTTCAAGTCCTGTTGAAACATTTTTATTATTTTTCAGAGTGCCTTTTTCTGCTAACAACGATCACTTTCCTTAAGGAACCTAGTTTTCATGAAAGCGGTTGGTTAGACAGCATAATCTAAAATCTCCACATATTTGACTGGTCCAAAGAACCACTGAAGGAAATGATATGCAAACTTCTGAAGAAGACATAACATGTTTATATTTCACAAAATGTGAGCAAAAATAGAGTAGAGTCAATTTTTAGTGGTTGTAGGATTTCTTTTTTGTCTTTGGTTAAATAAAAACCAAAGACAAAGACGTGCTTGCTTTAGATTAGTGCATTTTGTTTTTGCAGTTTACCCATAATGCACTGCTTGGGAGCGGCCTCTGGTCATCTTGGTGATTTAGAATGCATCACCAGCACCAGTGTTCACTTCAATTTAAGTTTTTTGGTGGGCTGGAGTTCACTTTTTTGGGTGAACTTTGACTCCAGCATTCAGTTCAATTGCACATTCACACATCCCCAAACAAACTGGACTTTCTTGACAAATGCACTGGAGTTCGATTAAAGCCGACTAAACAGGGCCGGAGTGAATGAAGTGCAGCATTCAGCTCCCTCCAACAAGTGGCTTATTTAAATGTTTGTCAGGTGAATAATGGGACCAAGCAAAGTCTCTGTTGCAGTTTAAGGTGGAATGATGTTTTTGTTTGGAGAAAGTAGAAGAAATCAGTACACTGTGTTAACTGCTCCGCCACTAACGCTGAATGTGTCCAATAGTCCTACTTTGTGTCAGACTACGACCCCACCATTGAAGACTCCTACACCAAGGTGTGCACTGTGGATGGGAAGGAGACTCGGCTAGACAGTAAGGCTGCACCACATTACACTGATTCACTCCGATTGTGTCAACAGTTTTGTTCCACAGCCTGCAGACTGAGAAGACTCAGGCAGTGTGTTTGTTCCCTGTGTGTGTGTCACTGCCCTGCTGGACTTGCAGCAGGCCAGTTGAGTTGGGTCATGCTGCTTTTTCACCTTTTCATGAAATCATCAGATAGACCTCCACCCCAATTCTGGACATCTGAATTAGGATGTCCAGAATTCATAGTAGAGTCACAAAAATGACTCTACTATGCTTAGGAAAAGTATTCACACCCCTTGCACTGTTTTACATTTTGCCACATCACAATCACGTGTGTAATGTATTTCATGTAATAGACCAACACAAAGTATTGTAGTACCTGAGTCACTACTTTGTTGAACCACTTTTTGGTCAGATAGGTTGGAGCACATCTGTGGACTTTCTCAGTTGAAATAATGTGTAAACTTTGACTATGCCATTCCAAATTATGAATGTCCTTAATTTAAACCATCTCCTTCTCTGATTGATTCTCTCAAGTCAGTTTAGGTCCAGAGTTTGCAACCTGAGTCTTTGGAATAGAAATGAAAAAGAACTAACTAATGTTTTTAAATATAGCTATAACAACAAATGCAGCTTTTAGTTGTTTTTGTATTTTTTTTTTTCATTGAATAATTACACTTAATTTTGACAAAAGAATTACAAATGCAGTACTGTCTTAAGTTAAAAAGTAGTTGGTTAAGGTACCAGTTCTATTTTGTTAGCTGTTCTTGTCATTTTGTTGGAAACTACACTTCTTTTTTTTGCATAGTTTTTCACAGATGTCAACATCCCACTGAATAAAATGTATCCATCTCCTGTCATAATGCCAGCAAACCTCTTAAGTTAATGGAGAAATCATGTTATTGGGAATATAACAGGAGACTACCACTACCACCAGGCCAGAGCGGCGCTGAGTGGCGAGGGTCGCCAGGGCTGCTTGTAGCTTTGATTTAATTGCTTTATATTCCTACGGTTATTCAGCAGCAGCTTCTGATTCTCTTTTTTTAGTGCAACTTGACACATTTCAGATTTGTCAACCTGCACTTACAGATCAGATTCAGATCTGTTGAATCTCTTGTTTCCAACCAGAAGTTTTGTTATTTTGCAAACCAGAAGTTAAAATGTAGAAGGAAATCTCTGCTTTGTAAAAAATACCTACAAACTAGTGGACAGCATCAACAGCTCTGCTGGATGCTTTTGTTACACACACCCCTGACATGCTATTGGTCTGTTGCAGTGTTTTCAGGAATGATTTCTTTCTTGTATGTTCAGTAGCTGCTTTTAGATTGTTTAGCCTCAATTTCGCATGTTTGACTTTACATTTGGGATGGGATTAATTTACTTTGTATTTATTTAGATTTTAAATTTACACCTGTGTGTAACAGTGGTGCAGTTGGTAGCACTGTTGCCTTGCAGCAAGAAGGTCCTGGGTTCGATTCCCGGCCCAGGGTCTTTCTGCATGGAGTTTGCATGTTCTACCTGTGCATGTGTGGGTTCTTTCCGGGTTCTCCGGCTTCCTCCCACAGTCCAAAAACATGACTGTCAGGTTAATTGGTCACTCTCAATTCTCCCTAGGTGTGAGTGTGTGTGCATGGTTGTTTGTCCTGTCTGTCTCTGTGCTGCCCTGCGACAGACTGGCGACCTGTCCAGGGTGACCCAGCCTCTCGCCCGAAACGCAGCTGGAGATTGGCACCAGCAACCCTCCCGACCCCATTAGGGACAAGGGTGAACAGAAAATGGATGGATGGATAGACCTGTGTGTTTTTGTTAGCGAACCACCATCACAAATGAGCAAATGTCTGCAGCAGAAACTATTAATGGAAACATTGACCCAATAAGTCCAAAGGTTGAGTAATAAAGGAAACACCCAGATTTAGAACTCCTGAAAGGCTCACAAGCTAACAGTGGTGACTGTATTTTATTTGTTTTACAAAACTGGACTCACCTTGGGCAAATTATTCACAGTGTCTAGTGTAATTTTTCTGTGTCTATCAGTTCTAGATACAGCAGGCCAGGAGGAGTTTGGTGCCATGAGGGAGCAATACATGCGGTCTGGAGAAGGCTTCTTACTGGTGTTTGCTCTCAACGACCGGGGCAGGTAATGACCTGGTGTGTGTGCGTGTGTATCTCTGTGTTTCTAGCATCTAAATGACAAAAGTTAGGGTTGGGTTTACAAAGGGTTTTGGTAACAACAGCAGTAGTGACCAAAATTTCTAGTGAAATATAATAAAAAAACATTTTGCTTGAAATATAGCATGATTCAACAGTCACTTACAGTCTCAAGTTTGAAGCATAAAAATAGTTTTTAAGTGAAAAAATATTCCATATTAGCTTTTAAAAATTAAATTATATATGTTATACAATGGATCAAATCTGTCTCTGCATCTCTATATTTGGCACATCATAAAAACAAAAAGGTTATGACCATCCTCTTCATTAGACTGCCTGAAGAAAACAGAGTACCTTCTGTGAGAGGCTTTTTCAGATTCATTGTAATACAGGACTCTACAAGAGATTTCTCCTGCCAACATGCATCACCAGCTACAATCGCCCTTTTAATAATCTCAATTTATTCACTTACTATATTTAATTTTCCGTTGGGACCAATAAAGTATTTTTGAATGGGAATTAGAATTTTATTTGGAAACTTGTAGTTGTATTGAAGCTCCACAACTTTCAAGATAAAGCTTGGATTATGCAGATTTACAAGAAGGGCACAAAGACGGCCTGATCATGATGTTTGAGGATTTTTCTGCAGCAGGAGTTTTACTCGGTGAACCAGCAGCTAGAGAAGGATCATGTTATCAATGCTGCAACCAGCTGTACTTCAGGACCGATCATAACGGGCGGAAAAACGTCTTTAAACATCCCAAAGATGTAGCTGCCTTTTTATGCACTGAGGATCTTCCCTCAGTATGCCTGGTCTGAATAGTGTGAGAGATGCAGGTTTCAACAAAGAAAGGTGAAAATGTATATTTTTCATGAGGCAGAAGATGTATTAGTTTGCTAATAAGCTTAATTGGTACCTTGTTAACCTTCTTGGAAACAGGGCCTCAACTCAGAATATCTTATTAAAGATGTTCGTAATTATAACAAAATAATCACTGATACTTTAAAATAATTTTATGAACAACGATACACGTCACAGTTTAACCCATCCTCAGATCAAGCTATGAGTGATTTAAAATTTTATTTCTTTTTTAAAATTTTCATCCATCCATCATTCATGCGTCTCTCTAATGGGGTCAGGAGGGGTGCTGGTGTCTGTCTCCAGCTGTCAATGGGCGAGAGGTGGGGTCACTGCGGACAGGTCACCAGTCCATCACAGGGCATGTCTATCATTTATTAGTTAAAAATCCATAACTTAAACTGTCATTTTTTTGTAAGTCAGTGCTTATATAGATACTGGGAGTGCTCATTGTTTTTTGTTGTGATCCGTACAGTTTTCATGAGGTCCAGAAGTTCCACACCCAGATCCTGAGGGTAAAGGACCGAGACGACTTTCCCATGGTGCTGGTTGGAAACAAGGCTGACCTGGAGCAGCATAGAGTGGTACGCAGAGGCAGTCCTAGCCTGTTTGGCGCCCTGGGCGAACCACCTTCATCAATCAACCCACCACCCTCTGGGGTGAGGGGGGTTGATTGATGAAGGTTTGTATTAGGCGCTGTTGACATTCAGATCAACTGTTGTAACATTAATGGGGACCGGGGGGTGGGGTGGGGGCGGGGCACAAAAACCAAGAATAATAGCTGGGACATTAAATCAGGAATTTAGTGTGATTAACCACATTTTTTTTTTTAGTTCAGTTTCACAAGCCACACTCAGAGCTTATTAGTGCATGACAAGTAGAATCAAGAAATCACATAATAGAACCTGCTTGACAACATGACATGGGCTAAAAGATCTCAAAAAGCAACTCATCATGTACTGATTTAAAGAAATGTGAGAAAGTCATTGAAACTTTGCAAAAATGGCCTCCCTGTCTAAAAAATACAAAGGCTCAAAAATAGTCTGATCTCAATAACTTCTGGGAAAATATTATGAGAGTGCAGTTGGACTGCAGTTGATGACGATTTTAGTAGTTGATTCATCTGATGATTAATCAGATAAGGATAGGTATATTCTGCAAACATTTCATTAAACCTTAATAATATAATATTAGAAATATGGTAAAATATGCAAATAAACAAATTTCTATTAAAATAAGAAAATAAAAATGTTCATGCCTAAAATTCATTTTTGTGGTTGATCATTTATAAAACAGGATTCCTCTGCAGCTAAAAAAAATCCTAACATCAACCTGTGAAAACCTTTTCTGTTTGACTTAACATCAGGACTGTGTAGGGCTGATTTGTTGGCCATTTTCTGGATTAACTGGATAGCAAAATGTGCATAATGGATTAAAGGCTCCACTTGTTCTGGATAGAAGATTACAGACAAAGGGTTTTATTTTATGTTAAATGCAAAATGTACGTTTTTTTTTTTTAACGTTTTGGTATAATTACAGATCTGAGTATATTGTTCATTTAACAAATCATCTATTATTTTTTCTAGCCTGTGTACTGTAATGATTAGAATAATCCGCACAATTACATAGGGACTTATCAGAGATTTGACGGTGTAAGTGGACCTTTTCGTTTAACTTGATTTCACATGAAGCTGGGTGTGTCTGCAGATCTCCAGGGAGGATGCTCAGGCGTTTGCCAGAGAGAACAAGATCTACTACATGGAAGCTTCTGCCAAAAATCGCTACCATGTGGATGAAGCTTTCATGGAGTTGGTGAAGATCATCAGGTAGAGGCTTTCTGCAATTGGGATGTCTGTCCATCTGTCTTTCTTTCCTTTCTTCTTTCATTCTTTCTTTCCTTCCTTCCTTTATTCCTTCTTTCATCCCTTCTTTCCTTCCTCCCTTCCTTCTTTCCTTCCTCTCACACGCTTATCCCCAGTGGGGTCATGATGGGTGCTGGTGCCTCCCTCCAGCTGGGTCACCCTGGACAGGCCAGTACATGGCAGATTTTGGGATGCTTACATGTTTAACTAAGAAGTTAAACATGTAAATGTTTACTTGCATAAAGAAAACCTATTGTGCTAAATATACTTCCTGCACATTTTTGCTCTTCCATTAAAAGAAAACTAAAGTGAAAAAAAAACAAATCAGCTTTTTTCCAGCAAGACATCAATGTTTTTTTAAATAATAATAATAATTTATTATTATTAGCATCTAATGAGTTAAAGGAGCAAAATTGAGGTGGTGAAATCGAATAATCTGAGAATTTTTTTTGTGCAAAAACTGTAATGAACATGTTTTGTAGCCTGTAGACATATAGTCACCTTTAAGATATCTTAGATGTAAATAATTAGACTACAGGTACTCTCACACATCAGTCATAATGCAGTGTTAACAGTTTGTGTGTAAATATAAATCTGATCCCATTTTTATTTTGTCTGTCTCCATCTTCCTCATTCAGACGGTTTCAGGAGATGGAGAGTCCTCCTCCTCCAACTCAACAAACTGGGAAACAGAACAGTCGTGGCTGTCCCTGTGTCATCCTGTAGGCATCGTTACTATGGACACCAAACCCTCATCCCACTTGAGCTTGTACAAAGAAATATGTGTGTGTGTGTGTGTGTCAGAGTGAGTGACAGATAAGGTCTATCAACCAACCTTCCAGAACATTTTCTTTGCAATTTACCAAAAACTATTTTTTTTTTCAGCCTATAATTTTTTGTTTTATTTTCATGAGAAGAATGTAAAGAGAAGGTTGTCTACAGCAGCAGATGGAGAAAGAGGAAGTGAAACTTCTCACATCAGAGCCTGATGTACAGAAGAAGAGCTGCCTCATCATTCTATGACAGACTGCATTCTGAACGCAGACCCTGGGTGTAGATTGGAGTCAGAAAGTATTTCACATTCTTGTGCAATGTGGCACGCCCTAAACTAGTCATGGGCTGTATTGTCATCTCCCATGACTTCCTGAGGGGGGCAGCAGAGCCTGACAGCTGAAACTACATGCCTGCTTCATAGTGTGCTTATGCCTTGGGTTCTATCTATAGTTTGGGGTGCTTTTGCAATGCATGGCCCACATAAGTTTGGTGCTTTAGTGGGAAAATTGTGTTTTTATGAAATATTACATAAACTTCAGCTGGGTGCAGTATTTCTTAACAGAACTAATTTCTTTATTTGAACTCCTAGGGCAATTATACATCGACTACAGCACCTGTACTGTGGTAAGAGGAGATTATCAGGGTAGTAATTTGCCACAGAAGCAGTAGTGAAGGCAGTATTTTAAAAATGACCCAGAACTTTTGGGGTAGATTTGCTTCAGTAAAACCGCTAGTGTTCATGTTTTCTGTTTACTTTAGAAGTAATCCTTTTAAATCACACATTTCTGCATTTCGCTTAAGAAGAGGAAGTTAATAGTTTAGTGCTTTAGTGCATCTGCGCTCCAAGAAACAAATAAAAACATAACCACAATTAATGAAGAACGACATTTTCTCACACATTTAAAGGACAAAATAAATTTGACTACAGTTACATGTGTAATCAGCAGAGTTGGATTTGGTTCTAGAGCAAGTTTTGGTTTTCTAACCACTAAGGAAAAAATCTTTTAGTAATGAAAATTACAGTACATTAATAGGTAATCCTTTACATCAGCAAAGGATTATCTTTGCTGCTTTAATTCATTCAAATATGAGTTGATTCATGTTAAGTTGAATATCTCCATGCTGTTTCCAGAGAAATGTGCTATAATATTTTGAAATACTTGAATATTGTCTATAGTCATAAAAATCCCAAAATATTCAGGCACCTGAACTTATTTAAGCCTATAAATTTTATATAAAGTACAAAGTTAGCAAAATATGCATTCATTAAAAAAAACAAACAACTTTCGTGGCCACCCACAAAAATCAGAGCCCTGAGCTACTGCCCCTGTAAGCCCATTCCAAAGTTTTCCTGGGTAACCAGAGTCCTAATGGAGGACTGTTTGATTGGAACTGTGGGAGAAATCCGAGGTTGTGAAATCCTCATGAGTCCATCCACAATGCTGTGCCTCTGCAAAGGAGGAATGATATATGTGAATAATAATCTGCTGTAATTTTAATTTTAAAAATAATTTTTATTATTGTTTCTCCCAAAGCAGCTTTGTTGTTTCATTTCTTGTTAACAGTATTACTCGCCAGCAGCAGCAGCGGCCCGGGGGATGGGGGGGCAGAGCGTTCAGGGCCAATTGGCTGCTGGTCATAAAGGTTCAGGGTAAAAAAACTCCCCACAATCTACACATTTTAATTCATAGATGAATTATTGGACATGCAGATGTATTTCTTATATTATGCTTTTATTGGGGATAGGTGAGGTGCTATTTGTTGTTTTATCACAATGCTAGATTAAGGTACAGACAGCCACCTTTGTGTTCTGATTAGTAAATGACTTAAAGTTGTTATAATAAGCTTTTTGAGATGCAAACTACTCTGTGGTCCTGGTGTTCATTTCACGTTGGAGGGGGTTGGTTCACCTTTTATCTGTTTTTCAAATCCAGATGATTACTGCGAAGCCTCTCATTTATTTGGTTTCCAACATAAGAAGGGAAGTGTCGTTCAAAGCTTTACCTGAAACTGTAGCAAACATCACTTGCTCACGAAGGGAAACTGCAACGTTCGATACAGTCCTGGAGTATAAAACAGTCAGTTTTCTTATATGACAATGTTGTCAGCATATTATCACCACTTTCAGGAGATCACAAGGAATTAATGTATATACTCAAATCTTGCAATAGACAATCAAATTAGGCACATTCTCAGCTTTTTATTTTAGAACAAGATAGAGTTTTATGACCTCCCACAGTGCTATCAAAATGTTCACATTTCTAAGTGCTGCTTTATGTTAATTTTTCTAAGAGGCATCATTTTTATCTGAAACCATACAATTCACATATCCAAGTTTCAAATTTTGTTTCATGCTTAAACATCAATAAAACATTTCTAGAAAAAAAAATTGTCTTGTGACTTTTGTGAGAACCAGATCTAATTAGAAAAAGTCAAATTGATAAAATGTCATTTAAGTAAACCATTGATTTCATCAAGTTATCTTTGCTCAGGATGAGAAATTGTTGCAACAGCAGAAAATGCAAAAGTAGATAGAAGTCTGAGAAAGTAAGAGTGAAGAAAATAATCTTGTCCTGCAGCAGCCTAAATCTATTGCAGCAAAATTACAGAGATTCTCACAATAACCTAAGCCAATCCTGGTATAAACTTTATAAAATGATTAAGCCTTATCTTAAAGGTAGACATGGTGTCTGCCTCGCACACTGAAACTGGGAGCTGGTTCCACTGGTGAGAATCCTGAACAGATTTTGTTTTGTAAAAGTGTTTAAAAACACGAACAAAACATTGCATTATCAGAATTTCTTAGTCTTCTATCTAAAGTCCCATTTAGGCTACACTGATGTAGCCTAAATGGCTACATCAGTGTAGCCATTTACAGTTCTGGCTGTAACATGACAACCAGTAATAAATCAAGAATGAAGAATAAGCTTGCAAGACAGTTAAACTGGTATTAGCATGATGCATTTCCAAGGCACATAGTTCCTTTTATAGCACAATCAAGTAATTATCCTACCTTCAGCTGTTATAAAAAGGCTGTATATATATCAGACATAATTTAAAATAAATTTGACTTCATAATTTGAGGCCTTGAAATTGGGCCTCTGTCTCTTTAAGAAGTTCCTACTCTTTCTTTCACTCTGACTTCAGCACTTTATCACAACTATGTTTCTCATCATTGTTAGCAAAAAGTAGAATATCTGAAGTTCATAAGTATACTGGAGTGTAAGTAGATCAAGTGTGCTACTGACCATCTACTTGTTGTTTACTAGAAAGAATACTAATTTAATAGTTCTTTGGATTAAATTGTGAGATTTTTAAGTTTATATAAAGTTTATTTCAGTATAGTGTGATAAAGTAATATGTCAACCAAATTATACATTCAAGAATGCTGCAAGCAGACTCATTTATATGCTATAAGTATAATAGGTATATATTTGTGACTCACATTTTAGTTTGCTGAAGTATCTGACACAAGTGTTCTGTTCTCTTTACTACCATTGCACTACTCCTATTCAATTCAATTTAAGCATGTTTATAAAGCACTTAAAAAAAACAACACAGTTCCCCAAAGTCCTGTACACCACAACCAGAATCAAAAACAAACAACACAATAACAACAGCAAAAAACAATACTTCAAGCTGAGTTAAACGCCAGTGAGAAAACAGAAGCTTTAAAAGGAGACTACAAATGAGAATGAGTGGTCACCTCTCAACTTCCTCTTCAATTTCAGGACAACTAACCAAATCTGATTTGCTGAGCAGGGAGAGAGTGAAACAGATCAGACAGATACGAGAGCAAGGCCACTAGTTATGTGTAAACGTCTAGTCCACAGTTTAGCTCACCTAAGTATACTTTACCAAAACATAGTTTTGTGTCAACTGAGACAAAACTATGTTGTGTCTTGGTTGAGGTTCTTGGTTGATAAGTCTTAATGTAAAGACGACTCTGCAGAGGGTGGGTCAGACTGCACAGAGGACTATGAGGAGCAGATTTCCTCCAGCTCTGACCTCTATGCAGCATGATGCTCCACCCATCTTGCACACAGACGACAACAGCTGCTCCCCTTAGGCAGGAGGCTGAGGAGCATCAAGAGCAAGAGATGGAAAACTGAAGATACCTGCTACATTTAGTGATCAGGACAAGTCATGTTTTTGCTGTAGAACCTCTGTCACTAAACTGTCAGGGTTTGTTGTTTTGAGGCATGAACAAAAGTTTTACTACCTTGATAAACAATGTTATTAAACAATGTATAAGAAATTTATATTCAACATTTTATATTATATATATTTAACCTTTTCCTTTTTTTGCCTTTTTAACTATAAGCAATTATATATGTAATCAGTCGCATGCTAAATTAAAGTGAGCTCGATCATTTCCATTCTGACCATTGATATTTTTTGAAGAGCAAAGACATAATCAATCATTTTATTGATGGTTTTGGGTTGTGTGGTTTTTATTTCAGATTAATTTATTGTTTTTAGTTGTGTTTTTATTTTGGATATTTAATGTGTTTTTCAGTTCCATTGTTAACCGTTTACAAAGTTTAAATTTATTGGTCACTGAGGGTGCAAAATTGATCAATATATTACTGGAAAAGGGTATTGGAACAACATTATCTTTTATCTCAATAATTACTGAGACAATTTATTGTACAGCAAAGTTTGACAGGCCTGCTGTACGTCCAACCCTTTTGTGTTGAAGTGACTTCTCTGCAGCAGAACTTGATGGTTTATTGTGTCATGCTGACTCAGTTTGAGCAGAGCTCCCCAGAAGAACTGATCTTGTTTCTTCTGGTCCCTGTTTTGTTTGTTGGTTCAGTTCCCTACGCAGCCAGTGAGTAAACAGAGGAACATGCAGGCACTCAGACTTGTTTTGAGAGTTTCCTGCCTTCAGTTGACATGTTGCAGAACAGGTTTGTGGTCATCTCAACCAGCAGTATCGAGCCAGCTCAGTGTCAGGCTTCATGGCTCCTCCCATTTTTCTGAAAGTCTGAAGTGTTGAATGGATTTTTTATCATTTAAGGAGTTGAAGAATGGGTCACTCTGACGGTCGGAGGCACAGTCCTCTTAGGCAGGTGAGTTCTCCTTTCTATTGTGCTGTACTCTGTTGATCTCAAATCTTAGGAGTTCACCCTAAAGGCTCAATGTTTTCTTATTTCTCTTCTAGGCGTTTCCCTTGATGGCAGTATTGCATTGGATCGTGTTGCTGTCCCTGCTGCAGACAGGCCAATGTTATGTTCGTAACCAACAAGCACCAGGTAAAGAACTCTTCCTCTCACAGCAAACAAACACCACCGACTATCAAAGGAAAACTTTTTGAGTGAAGAATCAGAAATATAATACTTCTTATGACTGTATGAGATTATGATCTCGCTATGCAAAGTGAGATGACTATTGAAACTGAATGAAGATTAGCTGATGACATCAAATAGAACTGGTCTGCTATGTGCATTCCCTTGTGAAAAATAAATATACTAAGAATATTATAGTTTAGCATACTTGAAAATACTTGAAGCCAATCATCACTTCCTTAATCCTTAAACTATACTTCAGGTTTAAGGATTATTTGACCTGAAGTATGTCATTTTGGAACAACTAATTTTGTAATTTTGTGTATTTTAATTGTAACTAAATTGTAGAAAATCCCAATTTAAGGTGTACTAATTGTTCTATCACATGCTTTTTGGATCTTTTAATTGTATACCAAAGGTATACAACTAAAGTTATACTGTGTACACTTCAAGTATATAGATTTTTTATGTAATAATAACTTGCTTGATTAGTATATCTTACATGTACAATTTTTGTGAACAAATTACATATAAAAAATATTTAGAATGTTTTCTAAATTTATAAGCATTATATATTTTATGTTAGTACTGTGGTCACAGTAACTTTTGGTTTATTATAATTGCTAATGAAGTACACTGTTTAGTTACTTATCAATGTCTTTCATTATTCTATTTCAAAATGAGTTTTCATTAAAGAAGAACCTGCTTATGAAAATCTGCTGTTTCAGAGACAATCTTCTCAGCTCAAAATTGCACCTTAAGAAAAGAGAACATCCTCCTCCTTATTAAAACACCAAAATATGTATAAATGTTTGAGTTCCAGAAAGATTTTTGTCAGCTTCTTGAATATATAATAATAGTTTAGTTGGTCTGCTAAAATATCATCTCTGATCACAGATGACAGTGTGAAAAGCATTAATGTATTACAGAGATTATCTGGATATTTCAGATTTGTTTGTCTAAATAGCCTCTGCCAGAAAATTCTATTTCTGTCGGGAAATTTTAATTCCATCATATGTGCCAGCATGAACTCTGATATTTGGATTGATACACTCTGAGCTATTTTTAAATTTTTTTATTTTTTATTTTATGACTATAAAATCAGAACAACTTCAGGTTCTCTGTAATTTCTTAAATCCCAAAGTAGTGAAACCACCACTATTTTCCTGTTTGATAAACTCTTGATTCTGTTTAAGCACATTGAGGATCGGAGTCCTTCAATCCTACATTTGAACTTAAAGTTCTGTGGACTTTTTTCTGCCACATGCCAAACGTTTACTCCTAAAAACACCCCAAGGTCATTTGACGATGCATGATGAGTGGCATTCCTACAAAGTTCCCTAACATTGTTCAATTAAAACCTCTCAAGAATTGGACCTCCCCTCATGAGTGCAATGTTGCAGCCTGTTACAGTCTAGTTTCTTTCACTGATCTGAAAAATGACTTGATTCCTGCAGGAGATCCAGTGTTTTTGGATGCAGAGTCAGCAACATCCTTCATGTCTCGCTCCTTGCTTGCTAACCACTGGGACTTTGAGCTGGTGATGCAGGGTGACCTGCAGAGGGAATGCAGAGATGAAATATGCAACTATGAGGAGGCCAGAGAAATTTTTGAAGATGATGAAAAGACAGTAAGGATTCTAAGAGTTCATTCAGATGTTATGCCTGAAACAAATCAGTTATGTACAGATGAGTAATCTCCTGAAAATACTACCTGTCTTAACAAAAGTATTCATACATCATAAACATTTCTGCATTTTAATGTGCGACAGCCACAAATCTCATTCCATCATCTCAACATGGAGAGATGATGGAACGCCTGATGTGCTCTGCTTAAATTAGACCATTGCAGAACTTATGGGCTTATATAGAAACATAAATATTTTAAATACAAGATACTTAGGGTGAATGACCTCCACAGCTTTCTTGTTGCTGTGGAGGTTCAGCAACAAGAAAGCAGGTCAGAGTTGATGAGAAGATGGTTGGAGCTGATAATGAGGTCTTCATGGAAGAAAGCCTGTTGAGGCCACAATACAAAGTGCAATATATGTTGAAGGACTAACAGTGCCTATTACTGCAGATGGTGGTAACAGCATCATGCTGTGGGATATTTTTCAGTAGCTTTATTTTTTTTTGCTGGTCTGTGGCCCTAAACATTGTTGTCAGTAACATGAAGTCACAATTTCAACCTGCTAGATGGTAAATATTGCAAAGATATGCTGCTCTGACTACAGTAAAAGATGAATTTAATAACTTTTTTATAATCAAGTAGCTGTGTCATTCTCAAAGCACTCTAGGAAAAGTAATGGATACATGCAAAACAGTGAATTTAACAAAAAAATCATTATCAAAGAAAAAGAAAAAGTGAATACAAAAATTAAAGATCCAAAATCTTATTACAATTTCTTTTCCTTCCTTCCAAAAAAACATACAGTCAAAAATGTTATTGATCTGCGCTACAAATGTAAAATTGAAAGATAATAAGTTGAAGTTTATGGCTGTGAGATGAGAAACATGAAACATGTTTATATAGGGTATTTATAAATAACAACTTGAAATGTCAAAGACATGTTCACATTGATCCAATTCTCTAAAACCTCCAGAAACCCTGTAAAGGTACTGAAGACCACTGGAGAAAGGAAAGTATGGTGGCTTGGAAAGAAAATATGAAAAATAAGCGAATGGAAAATGTTTTAAAGAGAATATTATCAGAGGCCACTTTATTGACCGGTTGTTTTCCTCTTTTTTCAGAGAGAATTTTGGAGTACATATGATAAGAAACCAGGTTTGAAAAATCTTCATCTTCATTCTTTCATGCATAGCTTTAGGCTGAGCTCATTCAAAATGAATTTATAACATTTAAGTGTGAGGGGGGAAAAGGGATGGATATGTTTTAGCGCACTAAAGGCAACAACACACTTCTGGAAGAGTTCATAATCTACAAGTTCAGTTTAATTCAGAATAAAACAGGTACAGTTAATTTCATATACATTATTGTGTCAGTTAAACTGTCAGAAGTTTTGAAAGCTATGACATCAGATCAGTTTTCTCTCATTGTTTAGTAAGGTAGCAATTATTATTTATACAAACGTCTGATTCTTGAATCTTATTGCTAAGTTTTCTGGCTTTTAGCAAATAGAAATCATTTTGGTAATTCCCAATTGACCTAAAATAAGAGACATTTGGTCTAATTTAATTTCTTTGTTCGGTGTATATAAACTTCTGGTTTCAACTTCAGATGTAAGAAAATAGTGACAAATTCAGCGAAGATTAGAAGCTAAGACGTGGAATAACAAAGCAACATTGGGCAAAATGTATTGCAAATGTAAAATAAGACAGAATATAGTGTTATTAAAGCTAAATACATTTCTATGTAACCAAATTAAAACTTGAGAAAAGACTAAAACACAAAACAAAAACACAAAAGAGGTTCCTAGAAACCAAGACAAGCGCCATTAAAATCAAAGTCAGAAACCTGGACTAAACAATACATGTAGTAAAACAATAAATTGAAAATCATTTCAATTTTGCTTGTCTGTTGAAAAAAAAAAACAAGCTTAAATGAAAGACCAAATCCATTGTTTAGCATTTTGGAAAACTGTGTAACTATTTTTGAAATAACCTTCATTGAATTATTGGTAAAAAGCAATACATTTTAACCTCATCTTCAAATCGTCAGTCAACTGTCTGCATATTATGGATTTCAGAGAGTTTTTGTTGCCAACAAACAGAACTGTTATAAGAAGTGAGAATTCACAGTAAAAGATAAATTCTGAAAGCAGATCAGCTCAATAGAGTGCAGACATATTTTGTTTTTATTGTTTGTAACAAACATTTTATTCTAGCAGGTCCAAGTTCCTCCAACTTGGATGTTTCTGGGTTGGTGGCGGGAATCCTGGCCATAGTAGTGACTGCTGTTATTGCCATGGTCCTTGGAGTCTACTGCTACAAAAACAAGAAGAAACCCAGAACAAGGACTGGCCGGTATGTTTACATCGAAGTGCAAAATTTTACTGAAAAATCAGAACAAATTATCAAAGTAAAAGATACATTTTAAACACAGTTGACCCTAAGGCAGTGGTCTCAACCAGCATTCCTGGAGGGACATGGTCCTGAAGCTTCTAGATGTGCCCCTTGAATTAAATGGTAGCCACACAGGTACACCTACTAGAAGGAAACAAACGCACCCAGACTTTCATTCTACTGGCCAAGAAGTTGCCAGGCGATGGTGCTCCTTTGTTCCAAGCGTGAGCAGAAAATGATTCACAAGCAAGCAGAGGTATGCAAGTGGAAATTTGATCAGACAAGTTTTGAGCGCGAAGAGAAAGATTTGAGAAAACACGGTGAATCTCTGAAACAGAGCAGAAGTTTTGAGTACAAGCATTACAAGTTTTGAGAAGAAAGACACGAAGTCCTGCTTTCAGACAGAAAAATATGTGCTCTCGAATTATGGCAGAAAATGTTCCCCATAGAGGAGGCATTATCTTGCTGAAAGAGACCACTGGCTGCTCGATACAGGTTTTCTATAAAAGTATGTACACAGTCCGTAGTACTGTGGATTATCCTTTTCCATTGAATAAATGTACTCTATTGGTTGGTTTTTTTTAATGTGAGCTTATCATGATTTTACTCCTGTTTGAAAAGCAGGCAGTAAATGTATCTGTATGTGTAGGAAACAGATGTGATTCAAGCTGATGTCATTGGTTTATGAAATTAATTTATTTTTATCCAATTTTAAAACATTTCTATCTTTTTATTGTTTTGCTAGTCAGCTTCCTCAGTTCTGTGCTTTTATTTTATTTCCTTGCTCTGCTCTAGTGCTCCAGTCAGAATGGGAGCAGATGGGGCCCCAGTCCCAGAGGTGGTGCCCCTGTCTGGAGTGGTGGTCCCACCTCCACCTTTACCCAGCTACAATGAAGCTTTGATCCACAGTGGACAGCATGATGCCCCTCCACCACCTTATTCAGGGTAAGTGGGTGGGGTAGTCAACATGTACAGACGTCCAATATGTTCAATACACGCTTCTGATGGAACTTAAGAAAACAAATGTGGCTCCAGTTAAACTATGACAGCAAACAGACTTTGTTGAACATTTCTTTTACATGCCTGGCAAAACACAGGGAAGTCATTCATCAGTATTCAACAGCAGTGTTCACAGCAATGTGATGAGTTATCTGTGGAATAACTCTGCCACCTAGTGTACAGGGGGCCAATCTCAACAGACAATGTGCATATTCATATTTGTTAAAGTCACAAAACTTCAGTCTGAGTTCAAAAGAATTTAATGTGGAAAAACAGAAGCAAAGTTATGTCTAACTAATAAGTGAATAGAATGAATACTATTTATGGGTCTTTTCCATAATATATTGTAATGCAAAATATACAAAACAATAACATAGAATAAATGTCTGTTAACTGTGGCAAACCTTCATCCGTCTAGTTGGATACTAATAATATGTAGTGTAGTAACTACATTCAGAAGTTAACTACTTTGGTAAATGAAGTATGCCTGAGTGTGTTCTATATGGGAGGCTATATCGAGGTTTGGTAGATGGATTACCAAAACATGGCAGCCCATCTACTGACATGCCTGGTAAGGTATTTGCAGATAAGTGACTAAGGGTGTTTTCACATCTGGTGGACCAGTAGACTTGGTTCGATTGGGGACCAACATTTCGACACTTGTTACCTTTTCAGTTGGTGCGGTTCACTTTCAAATTGCACTGTGTCAAATGAGTGCAGAAACACTGTGTCACTTTGAAAAACCTGTTTCAGGCCCTCACTTGTAGTTGCACTGTAACATGGACCACTGAAAGAAACAGTATGAAAACTTCTGAGGAAAAAACAGAGCACAACTTCTTTCTTCACAAAATGAAAATAAATATGGAGTAGCATCAGATAGCGGTTATAGGATTTCTCATTTTTCTTTGGAAAAAGACCATGAGCCATTTCTTACACTAGCTCTAGACTCACATGTTTGTTTTAGTTGTATTTAACCAGAATGCAATGGGCTATAGTCTGCTTCCTGCTTTTGAGTGTTTAAGTGTTGAGGTTTGACTTTACTACACCTCTGTTGTATCAGGCATAAAGATGTTAGCAGTAGACCCTTTAGGTTTTGCAAACCCTTAGGTTTCCATTGATCCACGGACTTTGGAGGTCAAGTGAAAAACCTTTGCCTTCTCAAACCATTCCTGAAGCATTTTTACTTGGTGGCATGTTTCCTATAAGGTTTCTATAAAGGGATGTACACAGTGTGTAGCAAGGAAACCAAGTAACAGACTCATGGAAGGAACCTAAGGTTCAGTATAACAGACCATCATACTCTCCCCACTGGATGCACGTTTTTATCATCATGCATCATGATGCCATGAACTCACACTCTGGAATCCTTCTGATGTTGAAGAAAATGTAATCCACTGGGCCAAACTGCCTTCTTCCATTGTTCTGAGGACAAGTCAGTATGAACATAAACTGGACTGTTGCTTAGGCACACATGCAATAAATCGTAATGATGTTACGCATAATTAATGTATGTATGCATTTGATTGAAGGTTTGTGCTGTATTCTGCAGCACTTACATCACCTCATCACTTTCTAACATCTCAGAGCACCGCTGTCTTTTATGCCCTGACACTACTACTTATAATTATACTTCCTATCTCTGACCACAGGGGGGCGCCATCGGAACCCGCTGAACCAGGAGACGGCTAATGAGAAAGGTGGCCCTGCTGGGAGCGTCTTTTTACTGTGCCTGATGTCTAACTGAGAGAACTTTATGCCTTCTGTTTTCTGTTGCTTGTTTGGTCATGATGAATGCGTATTTATGATAAAACACATCCACCCCAGGATGCTCACACCTGGTTAAACAAAGTGCACTCATGAGATTCATGTGCTTATTTTTGAGATGGGTGGGGTTCACTTTTGGTGGTTCTGCTGTTCACCCCAAGATGATTTATGCAAAAGAACTAAAAAAAAGTTGACATTATTTTTACACAGTGTGATGTTTTATAAAAATAAATGCAGAAGACATGTGTCCAGATGTTTTGAATTTGTCCCACATATTTACCTAAATGTTGGGGGCCCTTGAATCTCTCTACATGTGATGGATCTGAGTCTTGATATTTCCTCACAGGAATATAAATCTGCAGTCTTCCAATACATATTAACACGCAGTGTGTTTGTGTGTCACACAGATAAGGGTGAACGCCAAGCTCAGTCATTTCATCTCAGAAAAATGGCGTCTTGTGAACAAAATGAGGGAAAATAGCTTCAGTGTACTTGCGAGGCAGCAGCAGCTGTGCGACCGAATCCAGACTCTGGCTCATCAAAGTAGCTGAAGAACACGCAGCATCTGCTCTGTGGCCCATCAACTCAATACAACAGACAATAGACAGGGAAATATATGAGGAGAAAAGAGGCGAGGGGAGGAGGTGCTCCTGGCTGCTGTGTCTCCTCTTTTTCTCCCCTCATTCCTCCGAGTCTACAGGCTCGTCAAGCAGAGAAATAAACAGAATCGAGCGCTGAGGAGAGAGGACGGTCCTCCAACCCTCCCTTTCTCCCCCTCTCGTTCTCTCTCTCTCGCGCGCTATCTGTCCATCTTCATCCAGCCTGCTCTTTTCATGGAGAGGAATTATCCCACAGCAGGATTTGGAGACCTAGGGGCAGGGACGGGATGGAGTTACGACAGATCGGCAAAAGCAAGGTAATTGTGTGGTAGTGGGAAAGAAGGGAGGCTCAGTTGAAACAATGCCGGTGAGCAGAGCTGCCTGCGCCGCTGCATTCAGCCACAGAGGCACTGTGCTGCTGCTGGCGCTTCATGGCCACCAGTCTCAGGTACAGCAAGCAGTATTGTCATCCAGGAAAGGGGAGGGGTGTCGGGGGTTGTCTCTAACTAAAATGCATGGAATGCTTTGGAAGGTTAATAGTGATCTGAAAACTAAGGAGAGGAGAAATATGAAGGGGGATGGGATGTTGCAAGGAGAGACTAATAAAAATAAGAGAAATGACTTGCAGGTTTCATCACTGCATTGTCTCCGCTGCACCTTTGTCTTGCTTATTGGCTTCACCAGTGCATGACAGGTCTCCCCGGCTGCTGTACTGGAACGCCACTTAATTAGATATGTTCGAAATTAAAACAGATTTACTGTCAGCAGCCATCAGGCAAAGTAATGCAAGACACGAATCCACTGACAAGTGAAAGAGAGCGCAGAGGCACGTCTGTTTCTGATCTGAGTGGAGAACAAAAGTTCCCTGTCTGTGCTCGAGACGTGTACCTGCTGAGGTGCGCGGAGCGGCTCGAGCTCCATCAACTGACGCAACTGGAACATAAGGGTGGGAACACTCTTTCCTTATCAGTAAACAATACTTTACAGTAATGTCACATGACAGGCGACGTTGCCCGGGATATCACGCCGTTTAATTTTACGCGGTAGCGCTAACACTTCCACGATGTTAATAGTTTCGGCTCCTTCTCGCAGGATATTTCCCACGCTAGGAGGCAGGAGACCTGTCCGTTTACGGGTACGTCGTGTTTCATCAAGCTCACCGGAGACTTCGTCCGTATGTGTTTGTAAATTGCGGGGAAGCAGATAAAACGCAGCGTCCTTTCACGTCCACACGGTCTTGAAAGGGCGGCCCGAGAGTCACGTTAAAGTTAACATAGCTCCGTGTTAGCTTTTGTCCACATTAGCGGTCGCCTTGACAACCACATCAGTTTGCCGTCAAGTCATGCAAGCTGATTGGAGTGAGATTGTGGTTTATTCTACTACTTTCTGACCCAACTGTTGATGCATTACAGGGTATGTGGATAAACTGGTCCATCTTCGATCACTATTCATGTCTGCAGTCTGTATTTCATGTGAAAACGGCATCTTTTATCATTGGGAAAACTTTTTTAACCATAATAATAAAATTGTTATAATAATAATAATAATAATAATAATAATAATAATAATAATAATAATAATCGTCGTCATCATCATCGTCATAATGATCGCATTCTATATAAGAAACAGGTATTTGGAAAGACCAAAAACTAACAAAATTGTGCTCATAAAAATGAAATAATTGATATTTTCAATCTCTCTGGAAGTTTAGATGAGTTATACAGTTTGGCCATGTCCTTGGTGCAATTAAATGTACTTTTAGGGCCTTAATGTGTGTAAAAAATGTGGCACATAGCAGGACATCTCTTCAGGACCAGTGTAGCTTAGATTTACCTGTTGCAGATCATGCAGCAGTTGCAATTTCTAAAATAAAAGACAACCCATTGCACTGATACATTTAGGCAGTGGTTCAAGTACCAATATTTTGATTTATTTTAAAGGAATTTTTCTGATATTTTTAAAAACATTCATTTATTTTCAACTTGTTATGACATTTCCTTGTCCCATTAACATAAGAAGTGTGGTCCAGCAACCACTCAGCAGGTCACATAAAGCTGTTTCAGGTGGAAAACACACACAGGAAATTTATCAAACCACGGGGTCACTAACTTCAGCTTCTAACAACAACAGACCACCCTCCTAATGTGATTTAGCGCTGCTGCAGCTTAAAGAAGACTTTAGAAAGGTCAGCATTCACTCTGAGCCTCTGCAAAATCTAGTTTTAAGATCCTCTAAAGCATTTATACATTTTCAATGATGTTGGATCAGCTGATTTTGGCACGTTGATACAATTTTCAACACATTTGAGAGTGATGGGAGGTCTCTCAAATATATTGAAGCTCCCCTCCACCAATTGGTTTCGTAGACAGCAGCCTTTATGAAAAGAGCCAGTTCTGGATACATTAGTTGTCTGAATTTGGTATAAAATTAAATATGGCAACATTTACTTGATCTGCGCATATATTTATCCTCACTTACATATTATTGGAGGGATATTTGTAATGCATACATGGAGCCAAGTTTAGCCAATAACTATCATTGCTCTAAAAGCTAATTAACCAATTTGTTTAAAAAGAAAGTTTTACAAACAATTCATTTTTATTTGTTAATATTACGAGAAGCAATAATCTTAGGCTCACTGATTTTTTTTCCACAGATGGCTGTAAGCCACAATTTTGTGGGTTGTTCTGGATTGTCTGCAGTGAACGGATACTTGGTATTTTCTTCCCTTTTCTAGCAGACTGCAGAAGACTTTTGTGTTTGTGTAAATGTTTCAGATAACTGCAGGCATGTTTACAGGTTGGATGTCTGGCACTTTCCTCGAGGAGGGAATCAATTGAGAGAATGCTGCTAACCATTAGACATTGTTAATCTCCTGCTATTAACTTTATACTTCTCGTTGACATAGAAAGTACTCCTAGATCAGTTCTTCTGTTTCTTTTTGTGTCCCTTCTCTGGATTCTCCAGGTTTTGGTTTTGCCTGAGCTTTCTTCCTGTTAAAGGGAAATTTTCCTCTTCCCTGTTGCTACATGTATTCTCAGTGTGAGGGATTGTTGTAAAGTCATCTACAAAATGCCAGTAGTTGTCTACTGTCACTATGTGCTGGTCCAGGATGAGTGAAGTGCTGCAAGTTAATGACATAATAAAATCTACTATGGGTTTCCTTAGAATTTCTTTCAACTAATTTGATAATAAACTCAGGTTATTATTATTATTATTATTATTATTATTATTATTATTATTATTATTATTATTATTATTATTATTATTATTATTATTATTATTATTAAACTAGGATTAATTGGATATGTGATCGAATTGAAATGATTTTTCATAAAGTGCCTCAAGCCAACCTTTGTAGTGAAATGGTGTGAGATAAATGAACTAATAAAATAAACTAATAGTTAAAACAACATTACCATTATTATTTGCATATTGCTAGTGTGATGTTTCTATGTCAAAGCAGATTATAAAAAAATGTTATAAAAACTATTCTTAAAATCAAACTTTCTAAATATGCTCTGCAGCCTTTTATATGGGAGCTCCAGGTCATCCCACCCAGACTCAGAACTTCTACACCACCAAACCTACGGTCCCCCTCACTCCCTCAGAGCCTATGCAACCAACCACCACCCTGGAAGTTCCAGGCAGGGTGGAGCCTGGGGTCCTCCTGGACGGACAATAGGTGAGGATTTGCTTGTTGTATTTATTATATCAAATTCCTGTTTTTTTTTTCTTTTGAAATATAAAAATCTGATTAGTTGTGCCAATATAATAGGCAGCAAGGGAACACTTTGTCTTCAAAGTTGAGAGACAAATAAAGCAGAAGTGTATTGGTATTTGTAGTAAGGGTGTTGTGCAGATCTGCTCATGGCGTGCATAAACATATCTGCCACTCTGCAGCACTTCTCAGCAGATGAAAGCAATTTGGTCCAATCAGCAGCACCCTGAACTCAGGTAATATAAGGTATCCACCGATCAGTTGGCTGGTTTTGCAATAGAGCTGAAGGGAGTCACAGCCCCCAAATCTGCAGTTCAAAGGCAAACTGATCAAATTAATGGGAAAAGGACTTAGACTTTATAAGAATTACTGGTAAACCTTTCACTGGACTCAGCTGAAAATGTAGTCTGGCTTTGCTTTTGTATTTGATTAAGAGAAATGTAGAATTTACTAAAGGAACAATTTGTATTGCTGGGTTTTAAAGTTTGGCTCTATTATATGTATATTTAAAATTCAAAATTATGAGAGAAAAACAAGTTTAAATCTAATTTGGAAAAATATTTGACTTCACATAGGATTTGTTTGGTTTAATCAAAGAAAGGATTCAAGGATTCAGTCCTTGCGTCCTTGAATAAAAAAACAAAACAAACAAAATTAATAAAAATTGATAAAAAAAAAGATCCATTTGGTTAAAATTGTGAAAGAAATTCATGTCTAAAGTTAATGATGGAATGATAACTAAGAATTTATTAAATTTAAACTAAATCTCTATATTTTTGGATGTGTTTTGTAGGTTTTTCCCCTTTTCATTGTTCACCAGTGTAAATAAATTTGTGTAAATGAAATC
Organism: Gambusia affinis; assembly: GCF_019740435.1. Classification (NCBI taxonomy): domain Eukaryota; kingdom Metazoa; phylum Chordata; class Actinopteri; order Cyprinodontiformes; family Poeciliidae; genus Gambusia; species Gambusia affinis. Next base: position 820,475 of record NC_057886.1, read on the forward strand.
CTGAAGCCTCATCAAGTCCTCTTCTTCGAGTGTGGAAAGCCATGAGGTCATAGAACATTTGACAAAGGGGTTTATATGTGAGAAGGATAAGCTAAAATATGAGAAATTTGATCTATCTTTTTAATTTTCATCAGAACACTTGTCGCATCATTTTAAATTGGTTAATGGCTTTGAACTGCATTTTATGGACTTCCTGATGGTAAAGATGGTAAAGTTTTTCAGTATAACACCTGGAGAGAATATTTCCAATTTTGGCAATATTCTGGAGATCCTTAGTGAAAAAAATTCTAGATTTCAAACATACTTACATTTGTGTAAGTACATTTTAAGTATGCTAAATATTAAGTGTAATACATTTAAATATATACGAAGTGTATAGTAACAGTATGCTTGTACCAATTTTGACATAACTTTAAACACACTGAAATATAATTGTACCATGTTACACTTTTAAGAAATATATTAAATAAAAGTATACTTTAAGTGAACAAAATATGCATTTGCTCAAGTGTACCAATGAAATTATATGCTTTTAAAGATATTTTGTGTATATTTTAAAAAATATGCTCAAAATAGAATTTTTTTAAAATTTCCTTAAAGCTTACATAAAAAGTAAACTATTAAATGCACAGAAATTTCACCATGTTTTAAATTACATCTCAGTTTATACTTTAAGCTGATAAAGTATGCTTTTTTAAGGTGCCTTAATAATCCTTTACTATTTTGTTAAAATGGCAAAGAATAAAAACAGAAATTAACAATCATTATTGTGGAACTTAATGTAATGTTACTTAACAAAGTAGTAAATGATGTTTTCATTCCTCAAAACAAACATAAACAGTTTAGTGACAGAGGTTTTACAACAAAAACAATACTTATCCTTAACACTAAATGTAGCAGGTATCTTCAGTTTTACATCTCTCCGAATATGATCTGTTGTCTCCAGTTTTTAACTAAAACACAGAAGCTAATTTTACCCAATCCATTTTCAGATGTGTGATGTAAGATCTATTAGCTCCAGTTCACACTCCAGACCAGATGGTGATGATAATGCACACTTTTCAAAAAACTGAAAGTTTATAAAGAGTATAGAGAGCCTTGATAATAGTAGTTTTGATAAATTCAAGCTGGTGCTGTCCTATGCAGAGTTAAATGATAACACAACAGAACAAGAACTGGATGGAAATTAAATTTGGGTCACGAAAGGAGCCCGAAAGGACGAAGACTGTTAACGTGTTGCTAGCTGGTGGTAAGTTTGCTTCAAAATGCTTATTATCTTTGTTTAATTATAAATAGTGAAGTATATATATATATATATATATATATATATATATATATATATATATATATATATATATATATATATATAAACAAGATTTGTTTCAGAAATAGATATTTTAACAAATGTTATTATGATTATATTTTATAACAATCATTCATCATCATGTTATAACTGCATGAAGGCTCTGTGTGTTGACACTTAATATAGTTTTCTAGATAAACTCAACCTGGATTTAATTAAGCTCAGTATGCCAAAGAGAATTTGATGATCACTGCTTTTATCTTCAACATATTTTTGCAGTCAAAGCAAATGAAGACGAAAAAGGAAGCCAGGGATCGGGAATTAGAAAACCTAAAGACTTTCCTGTCTCAGAGGCTCTGGCTCCACCAGATCACCAACCAGTTCTGAGGATGAACCTCCATGTCTTCATAGGGTACAGCAAGTTTTTTTTCCCTTGTCTACGGAACTGGTGTGTTTCCAATAATAAATGTTAATAAACATGATTTGATTGAAAAGTAATTGGACAGAATTTATTCCCCTTAAAATGTATGAAACATTTCGGTTTCATACATTTTGTTTGTTGTCCTGTTGCCCTGTGATGGGTGAATCCCACCTCTCATCTGATGACTGCTGGAGATGGGCACCACCAGCCCCCCTCAACACCCTCTAAGGATCAGTGTGTTCAGATCACGGATGGAAAGATTTTAAGGTAGTTTGTCTCCCTGAAATCCACAAGTAAGCCACACTTTATAGCTAACACCATCCTACTTCTAACATAAACAGGCAAAGAAGTCACCTAGAAATGTTTTTTCACCCCAGGCATCTGGTCCCAATCATCACACTAATTCTGATGCCACATACAAAGCAAGTCTACAATGTCCTAAAATTGTAAGCCATACTGTTTTCATTGCTGGTTTTCTGAACTCTTTAAAATACAAGAGCTTTCTCTGTTTAATTGCTCTATTGTTCTTTATTGTAGGTTTCTGTAAAGTACAATGAATGGGAAAGTTCTGTCAGTGATCCTCACTGTTCCTAAGATGGAGAGATCTTTGTTTGTCTGGAGTAATACTGGAATACTGTGGCATTGAATTAAAACAATATTTACGATAAAGTGTCCCAATTTTTTGTATTGTGCTAATTTTTATAAGCATATCTGTAAACATAATATATTTGCAGTCTGTGAGTGATGGTGTATTAACAATTTACACTTGAAAAATATGAACATATTGAATAAACATTGTATTTGTTTCTCCTGGAAAGTGTGTTGTAATTGGTCTTTCTGTGTTCTTGTAGCCTGATATGTTTGCAGTGCTGTAGTGTGTATGAGGCATGTAATGTACAAAGTGGCAAATAGAATAATGAAAGACATTAAGTAACTAAAAAGTGTACCTCATTAGCAATTATAATAAACTAAGACTTTATTTGGAACATACTGTGATTACAGTACTAATATATAAACTATATAATGCTTATACATTTAGAAGATATTCTAAATATATTCAATTGTGAATATTTCACAAAAATGGTAAACTTAAGTTTTACTAATCAATCATAGCTGTAGTACATATAAAAGCTATACACCTAAAGTGTAAAGCTGTTTCACTTTAGCACATAATACACTAAGTGCACTCCAAATGCATGAAAATGTGATTTTCTACAATTTAATTACAATTAAAATACATTAAGTACAAAATTATAGTTATAATACAGCATGCTTAAAGTTATATTATAATCCTTAGACTTGATGTATACTGATGATTGGTCTGGCTTTAAGTATGCTCAAGTATGCTAAGATTGAACTTATTATATTTATCTTTCACAAGGGTCCTGAGATTGATCTCAAGGTTTGAGGTTTTTGTCTGGAGGATTGCAACTTCAGATTTGGAGCTTTCCTTGTTTTTTCTTGATGGTTTCTGGGATTGATATGGACATTTCTGGGATTTTTGGGGCAAAGTTATTGTATTTTTTTTAAATAAAAGTTACCTCCTCCAACTTTAATGCAGTGAAAATAACAATCAAAATGACAAGAAATACAGGTTTGTAATAGTTCACTAGATGTACAAGGAATCTTTAATATGAGTGATATCACTCATATCACTTTATGATATGAATGGCAAGAAATTATGAACTTCACAATGTTCTAGTCTTTGCCATATCTTTTTATGCTCTCTTTCTTTTTAAACACTTAAAAACCATCTCAGAGCTTGTTTATTTGTGTTTTCTCCTAGTTGAAACCACTGACTTACCATTACTTCTTAGTTTTTTGTTAACAAAGAAAGTATTCTTTCAATTCAGTGTGTATTTGAGAAAACTATGTTTTCTCAAATACTGTCTATTGTTGCAGATGCCAGCTCACACTAAGTCAAGTTTCAGTTCTGTTGCAAGTCTCTTCCTGTTAAAAGAGGAGTTTTTATTTACTCTTTCTCTATTGTGTTTCTGCACTGTCATCTCAATGCACTTCTAAAATAGCTTGAGGTGATATTTGTTGTTTACTACAGCCATATAAAAAATGGAATTAAACTGAACTCAATTATTATTTGTTGCCAGGTCTTTCTGGGCTGTTTGACACCAGCCTACACCATGCCAGCACCTCTGGTCCTGATCCTGCTGTCATTAATCTGATCTCAGCACTAGAGTCCCGGGGTCCACAAGCTACACCCTCTTCTTCCTCTCTTCTCTCTCATTTTCGGACACCCTCTTGGCAGCCCAGTGAGTGTCAGTGATTTGCTCAAATTTGAATGACTGTTCAATTCCACAAAGATTTTCTCAAATCTAATTTGCAAGCATATCAAATTTAAATTTTATTGATTTGAAAATCAAACATTACCTTTGTGTGTTAAATAACACTTTTTGTTTATCATTGTGCTCCCCAGCAATGCATACACCAGGCCCTGCGGAGCTCTTTATTTCTGGGGCCATTCCAGGTTCTGGATCCTTTCATTCTTCTTCATCCCTTTCCGCTTATCAACATCCTGGCTCCTTCCCTGGACGATCATTCACTCCTTCTCTATCCTTGCAGGATGCCCCTACATATAACCCAACATCTAATGGATTGTTATCTCCCCATAATTCTCCTCTGCACATTAAAACCCCCTCCCAGTCCAGTTTGGGCTTTGATCGCTTGCTTTCTTCTCAAAATCCCACATATAGGGGGTCGCAGGAGTCCCCGGCTCCTCAGAACCAAATTTCATCCGACGATTCTAATTGCCACTTACCTCCTGCCCAGTTCAACCTGTTGTTCTCTCAACTTCACAATCGGCATTCTCAGTTATGCACTTCATCCCTGTTCTCTTCTTCTCCTGCCCTGCTGGGGGCAGCAGTTCCTCAGCCACAGTCTGCTCCAGAGAGGGTAGTTTCTCGGCAAGACAGTGTGATCAAACATTACCAGCGTTCACCTCCAGCTCAGTCTACAGCTCTACACCAATATACTAGTTGTGGTGGGTCATCTAGATACCAACAGTTAGTCAGTCAGCATCAGAATGCTGGAATGCCCTGTAGTCCCCTGGATGAACAAAGTTCGTCTATTGATCCTAAGCCATCACCTCAGATGGAACCTCAGTCATATCAACCGACTATCCAAACTCCCTACACAACCTCACCATCTAGTTCGTCTGTATCCTCTTCATCTGCCACAAAGGGACCCATTGGTTCCAGTTCCAAAAGTGGGTATTCCACTTCAGGTTCTTTGTCTTCCACTCAAACTGCACACAGTCCACCATCAGCATCCTCTTCTAGATCCAAGGCAAACAGCATTTCCTTGCCCACACGCTCTCGTCAGCAGCATGGTCCTCAGCTAGCCCCAGCACCACCTCTACTGCCAGTGGTGTCATCTTCCCTTGTTCAACAACCTGGTCTTAAACAATGCCTAACCAGCTATGGCTCTCAATCTCTGGTGAAATCTAGCACTGTCATGCCAAACCAGACCTCTCCATCTCCCCATGACGAATCTTACTCACCCACCCAAGTGCCATCTGCACACATGGCCCAGAGCTTTGGAGGATATAGCTCACCTCATTCCGAGGATTTACGTTCTGGGGAAGTAGTCACTGGAGGAAAGGCTTTCACCAGTATAGGTTCTGGAGGACACTCTTTTGCTGCAGAAATAGACTTTGGTGATTCCAATTATGGCTCTGCTTCTCTCAGGAGGGCAAGCAGTCCTTTGGAATATGGGAATGAATCATCAAGGATGGGACCTTTATCAGAAGCAGCTACACAAATGGGTGGAATTGAAACTATAGGGTCAGGGAGTGCTACTCCTGCTGTTGGTAATGAAAGTAACAGCTCCTATCATCTGCCTGAGTCAAGTACATCACCTGTTATCATTTCTACTCTCAGTCACTCTACTTTACATTCCCCTGCTGCTGATTGTCCCTCACCAACCCCTGGTAGCTCAGGAGGGACTAAATACTTGTCTTCTATCTTGTCTCCTGCTTTTATGTCCTCAACAGAAAGTTTCCCCAATATACAAAAAACTCAAAGCGACACCTATCACTCAACACCAACCAAACCAAATCTTGATTCAAAATTATTGGCAGCTGATCGATCTCGAGTTGAAGCAGAAGAAACTGAAGATTTCTTGTTCCAACGTTTACTACAGACACAAAGAGCAACACCTCATCGTTCCCAGCATCATTCACATTCTCAACAGTTATCCCAATGTATTTCACAGGCTAGAGATAGTGAAAGGAAGGGGATGAGCTTTGATATCAACAAGCTCTCAAATGAGCGGCACCATTCTCAGAGTGTCATTCGTACCAATAACGGTACCAACCACTCTGGTGCAGAGTCAATGATTACTGAAACAGCAAATGACCTAAACAGACAGAAAAAACAGCAGACCACATCAGAGTTGACTGTATCAAAGTGCCCTGCTGGAGAAGTACAAGGAGTTTCAGATTCTCTGTCTTGCTCCCTTACTATCCAGAGCAATCAACAGCAACATGAGTCTTTGGAGTCTGTAGTACAATATGGAAAAGGGGACCCCTATACTCAACACCCACACCACCAACATTCCTATCATTTACATGTGTCCCCATATTCTCAGCAGCACACTCAACACTCCCATCAAATTACCCAGCAATCCCGGCACAACCAACTTACTCAGCACTCTCAACATTCTCAGCATTGCCAGGCCAATTCCCATACTCAGAACAATCCACGTACTGATCAAAAAAAGCCTTCAAGTACAAATGATAATGCCTATCTATGTAATACACCTGACTTGCTTCAGGCTCGCCAAAGTCAGGCCCCCATTTCTTTGACAAATCCACCAGACCCCTCTCAGTCAACACATGTGATGCAGTCTGCACATTCTCATACTCCCTGCACTAAAATGGACCTTCAGCACGTACTCACCCAACAGCAACAGCAACCACATAACCCTTTGAGTCAGCCAGGTATGATTGGTATAATTGGTGAAGCGAGGGTTGCTGGGGTGGAATCCGATTCACAGAACCTTTCTCCTCAGTTGCCACTTCCACTGCAGAACCAAGGCATAGATTCCCACTACAGACTTGCTACTCAAGCAAGAAATCAGCTTCAAACAAGTCAGAATTCAATACCTCATCTGGAAATGCTAGACCAATCTCTTTCCCAGGCCAATAACATTGACACTAATGAACCACTCGACGGAATTGAACTTGGTATGACTGTTCCAGTAATCGAGGGAGGTGGTGGAGAAAGGTATACACACCAGCACAGACTTGCACCTCAGCATCATTCTCAACAAAAGCACCCAGATCTCCATAATCTTCTTGCTGAACCAGATTTAGGTTTATCCACATCTTCACACCTTCACCACCTCAACCTGCCACTTGCCCACACCCGCTCTCATGCTCTCCGAGGACAACAAGCACACATTCACCAGCAGGTATCACATGAACAGTTAGGTCATCTGCAACCCCATGGAATGTCAGCAAACATGGCTCCTCCTCACCATCCACAGCAAGCTCAACAAAGACAGCATGAAGCACAACTTCCACACTCCCGGTTAGACCAGCTCAAACAGCACCAGTTTGGCACAATTACCCCAGCAAATAAAGTTGGACTGGATCAAACTCAGCAACAACGGTTTCCACCTCTATCATCCATCTGCTTTCCAGACTCACTCTTACAAGATGAGGATCGCTCATTCTTTCCTGAGGTGGCGAATATGTTTTGTTCATCTGAATTTAAGTCAAATTGTGCTGGAGATTCTGGGGCAGGACAGGCTATTCAAGAAACTCTTAATCAGAGTTGTGGGCAATCACAGGAAGATGTAGAAGGCCTAAAGGTTGGAGGTGCTGGAGAGGGATATGGTCTGGGTAACCATCACACTGATCAAGTTTATGAACAGTACTGTCACACCCTTCCAGGAACAGGTAATGGCAATCTGCATTTAGACCTTGACTCTGTAAAGACCCATGAGCTTCCTTCTACTGTGAATACTGACCAGCTTGGCCTCATCCAGTCTCGGAATCACTCTATAGCACTGAGTTCAGCAGCCCAAGGTGATATGTCTGCTAACAAAATAATGGGAGCTGTGGTTGGAAGTGCCAGCACTGCTGGTTTGACTTCACCTATCTTTTGTTCTTCTAGACCCAAAAAACTACTGAAGACTAGCTCTTTTCACTTGCTAAAACAGCGACGTGATCCTCAGCCCAAAACAAAGAAAAACTATCCTCAAGAGTATGAATTTGAAGATGATGAAGATAAAGCCGATGCTCCGGCAGATATTCGTCTCAACACCCGACGACTTCCAGACCTGTTGCCAGATTTGGTATCAAGTTGTAGGAGGGCTACAGGGCTCAGTCCAATGACGAGTGATGTCGACTTCTGCCACCCTACTACCTACACTCTAATTGGGCACAATTCACACATTCTATCTGATGGCCCTAAGAAAAGGGGCAGGAAACCAACCAAGCCAAAACGTGAAGGCCCTCCTCGGCCACGAGGCAGACCACGTATTCGCCCTCTTCCAGAACCTCCTTACTGCAGGGGTTTGATGGGCTTAGCTACTGGAGAAACAAGGAGAGGACGTGGGCGAGGTAGGGGACGTGGTAGACGAGAGGAAGGATTGGTGAAAACTCACAGAAACATGAACAAAGCACAAAACCTTCCATGTCATCATCAGCAACAACACCACCAACAACAGTACAGCCAACGGAATCACGTCCAACATCCACAACAATATTACAGCCAACAGGCTGACCTTCGTCAAGCTCCACACAAACATGTGGAGCATCACCCCCATCTTCAGCAGGAAGTGTCCTATTCCCACCAACTGCACCACCATCAAGTTTATCAAGAAAGACAGCAGCATACACCCCAGCAAGACTTAGATAAAGCGATCAAGGTAAATACAACAAAATTTGAAAAAAATTCTATTTAAATGAATGGATTTTTTAAAGTCACAGTTCAGTGAAATTATTACAAATGGCTGTTCTACCTGTGGCAGACAGATATAGCACTACGAGTTTGTAGGAAAGCCATTGGAATGCTAACGATCCTTATTCTGGCTGTTGAAAACTAGACTTGAAAAGGTTCATGTCTTTGAGAAACAGTGCTATATTAGGAGATATTTGACTAATTTCAGATGGACAATAAATTTTCTTTTCTGAACAACATCCACGTTACTACACCCTCAATGTTTGAGGGTCAGTCAGCTGATTGGTAGTTGTTTCCAATAATCTCCAAACTACTCCCAGACATGGAGAAGCACAGGAATATGTAGTGTTGAATACCTCTGTGTACATGAAAGCCAGATGAAAAATCCAAATGCTTGTTCTACTTTTTGTGTATTTCAAGTGGAATGATGACTTTAGTAATATGGATATTACACTTTCATCACTTTCCAACAAACCCAAAGCAAAATTACATTTATATTCTGAAAATAAAAAAAATTCTTCTGAGTTTTAGTGCCTTGTGAGTCTTAAAAACAGAAATGACGGATTGTTGGCCACAGTAGCTTAGAATGCTTTAAATATTGAAGAGAAAGAAGCAACCTGCATCTACAGCCAGACAAGGAGGTAATACATGTTTTTCTGCAACCAGTGCCTGAATAATCCCAAAATTAAAAACCCAATGATAAGCCCTAACATCCAGCAAAGCAAAGCTTCCCCCTGTTTTTAGTCTTTCAATATCTGTTTTTTAATCCTAGGGTTCTTTTCAGAATCAAAATCAGAGTCAGATCTCAATATGGCTCTATTGTTGTATCTCAATGGTGGTGCGTCCCTGCCACCATCAGAGATGTTAAAACTGGTGTGGAATTTCTACATCTGTTTAGAAATTGAGATTGACAATGCTACTAAAATTGACTTAGTGGTTTCAACATACTGCGACAGACTGGCGACCTGTCCAAGGTGTACCCCACCTCTCGTCCTGAACGTAGCTGGAGATAGGCACCAGCAACCCTCCCGACCCCTCTAAGGGACAGGGTGAACAGAAAATGGATGGATGGTTTCAACATAGATAAAATAAAATATTTTAAATTGTTTAAAATTTTAATTTAAGATTCAAAGGAGTAATTTAAGATTCAAAGGAGTTGGCAAGTTTACTTTGCAAAAGGGCAAAAAATAATTCATTATTTGATTGTGGTATGTTACCATAGCTACAGCCTGATGGTGAGTTTAATCTTAGTGTTTGAGCTCAGTTTGTTCACAAACACATCTCAGCAAAAAACAATCAATTACCACAGATTGATCTTAAGTGTGGCTAGTTAAACTTGACCCCTTCTCCCACATTCCACCAAATCTGTATTAAAACATAGTTAGTGGTGGTGATGTTCTCAACAGGAAATGGTGGGTGGAGGTTAGTGGCTCCTAAATCATATTAAGAATATGATTAAGGAAATATTAACTAAAATTCACAAGTATGAGTCCACTTTAGTTAAGTATATATGCTTAACTAAATATACCTGAGGTTCCAAATTTAAGTATTTCTTATATAATTTTTTTTGTTTTATAATATTTTATGCTTGGTGCAATATTTTGATTGGTGGATTGTGATTGATTGATACTTATCCATAAAGCTTGTTTAAAAAAAAAAAAAAAAAATTCTCAAACTGTGCTGGGATGGTTTGGATGTGTTGGAGCATAATCCAATCAGTATTTAACAAGCACAAGAGTACCAGATTTTTAAAGAGCTTCTATAATTTTGCTTTGATGCCAGAAAGCTATGAAATGGCCCTTTAGCTTGCCCCAAAAATCAGAAATCACTGTCAGCACTGTTGTTTGGTGATTTGTGTTTAGTACAAGATAAATGTGTTGGGCTTAAATGTCCAGCATCTTATGAAACTTGCAGGAACAATTTAGAATGTGTAAATAAAAAATGAGCATAAACCTTGTTTAATAAAATGAACACCATTTTGTTCTCCCTGAGCCTCTGGCTTTCTCAGGCAGATGGTTGAATGCACAGCTAAACCCCTACTTTCTTTCCCATTTACACCAGCAATGAACTGAGTAAAATATTCACCTGAACCACGCAGAAGAAGTCATTTGTATTCAGTCAATTAAATGTTTGAAATTGAAAGTAGAAAGAGTGCTGCAGACATATGAACTTACTAATTTTAACATTTTAGCATGAATATTTAGAAATATTTAAAATGCTTCTGAATTTTCATCAGCATTCTACTTATCTGTGTCTCAGATGAAACAACTTCCCTCCACCATGCCACCATCAGAGTCCTTGCTGAAGACAGACTCTCTGTCCAGTTGGGAGCAGGTTCTGTCTGATGGATCAGTGGGGTTGGCACCATCTCTGGGTATGAGTCCTGGACCAAGCAGCATCATGGACATTGGAAGAAATGACCATGATGAGACACAAGACAATGTGATGAAGCAGCAGCACAGAGCAGGAGAGGTAGAGAATACTTTGACGTGTAATACATTAGTCAAGTTACCTGATCAACAGTGGGTTTAAGAATAGTGCATGTTTTAAAAGTCTTCTGTGTGGGTGGAACAGCTTGTTCAAATAGAACATACAAATAAATTAAAATATGATAAGGATAAGAGAGTGCCGTTAGAAAACAATGAACAGGAATCGGAGAACATGTCTGTTGATAGTGCAGGGGTGTCCAAAGTAGGTTCTTCAATCCATTTGCAGTGCAGACCTTGTCCACTTCAAGAATAGATTTATTTAAACAAAAAAAGTGAAATTCTCTCTGATCATAAAATTATGCAGATAAATTAAAATACTGCTAAAATGAAACATTTAGGTAACAAGTACTATTCATCTTTAATAACTAATTTCTTGCTTTCATTTTAAGTTCATAATGTATAGCACCACAAACAATTTTACAAACACAAACATTTTATTTCTAAAAATTCAAGATTTTGTTTTGATTCTTTTCTCTTAGAAATCAGCCTATTGCATTTCATTCTAATAGTGTATTTAGTCTGATTTTACAAGAGAATTGTTTTGCTAAAGAAGAAAAACACCTCCCCGAAATCTTCATTATCAGCTTCTGTTCTTCCCAGTAATTAAGCCAAAGTTTCTATTTTGTCATTGCACACAAATGTTTGTGGCTCAGAAGTACTTTTATCTGGACAGTTGTGTACCTGCTTTGGATACCCATGAAATAGTGTATGCTTTTTATATATGGAGGAATTTTTCTGCCATAATCTAAGAGCATACATTTTCAGTCTGAAACCAGGATTTCATGTATTTTGATCTCAAAACTTTTAGTACTTTTGCTTACATTTTGATTTTGAAAGCAGGACTTCATATCTTCTCAAAAAGTGTAATGACTGTACTCAAAACTTCTCCTCTCGCTCAGACTTAGTCTCTGCTCGGAGCAAATCGTCAGTTGCAAAACTCTCTGCTCGCTTGGTGGAATTTTTCTGCCACAATCCAAGAGCACACATTTTCAGTTTGAAAACAGGATTTCATGTCTTTTGTTCTCAAAAATTTATAATACTTTTGCTTACATTTTCATTTTGAAAGCGGGACTTAATATCTTTCTTCTCAAAACGCTTGTACTCAGAAGTTCTCCTCACACTCAGACTGAGTCTCTAGGAGATTTGCTCTGAGCAGAGCCTAAGGAGGAGCAAGAGGAAAAGGTTTGCTTACAATCATCTCTCTCCATACTTATACATTAGTAGAAAATTAGTCTTAAAACGTGTATCATGTCTTACATAGATTTAAAATGCATTGCTTTGCCAATTAAGTTGCACACTATAAAATAATATCTAGTCGGAACAATCACAAGGACCATTAAAGTCACCAAATGATGCATGCAGCTCAATAAGCTTATTGCTAGATGAACTAAACATCTCACTGATATCTGAGATGTTTTGGTTGCATGTCCCAAGGTTTGATTAGTTGTAAAACCATAAAGACAAATGAGTAAGGGCTACAAAGCAGGTGTTAAATGTCTTTAAATTGGACCTCTGTCTCCTTAAAACCTCCCTCTCTTTCTGAAAGTAAGTCTTCACAACATGGCTCTTCTATGAACCTTTTAAGAACTTTTTTTTTTTTTTACCATGTCACCTTTGTTTAGTGTTGGTTTTCATTCCCACTCAAAGCGCCTCTCCTCCATGTCCAAAATGTGGACATTGTTTTCTTCAAACAAATGGCCCCTGTCCTTGAGTAAATGGAAAGTTGAGTCTTTTTGATGACAGATGAAATGTCTTTAAAAACTGATATTGTTTTATATAATAAAAAACAAGAAGTCCCATTCTCTTCTGTTAAAGCACTTTGATTTGAACCCACACATCCTTTTCCTTCTAATAAAAACCGATGTCTGACTTTGTGTAGGGAAAATATAAAATAGTATAAGGGATGTGAATAATTTTTCAAATTTTATTTGTTCTGTAAATAGACTTAATTTGTTGATCCAGTGTTTTTATTTCTGCTGAGCATGAAATTAATTGATTAAAAATGCACCGTACCTGTACAGGATGACAGACATGCAGGATGGAAAGAAAGCTTGTTTCCTCAGCAACAGTGAAATGTTCAAGGCACTTCGAGTTTCCACATGAATCTTCAGGAGATTTTCAGGGGAGATGATTTGGTGAACTATCATCTACATACTGTGAGGGCTTTGTAGGGTTCTGTAGGGGAAGTGCTGAGTAATCCATAAAACTGTCCTCATCAGCAGACCTCTGCCTGCTTTTTAAAATGCAGGTGGAGCTTCTCATAGTTGTTCTACTGATTTAATGTCAGCATGAATGAAAAGTGTTAGGAACTTTAATGGTGGGTAGTAAGACATTATTTGTAGAAGAATTATTCATAAATTAGTGTTTTCATAATGGAACAGGAGAGCTATGGAAAAAAAAATCTGCTTTTATTTATGCAAGATTTTTGCAGAGCTAAAGTAGCTGCAGATGCTTCTTATGGCACAGTTCCTATAGAAACACAGGAACGCTATGCAGTCATTGCTGATGATGCTGCGTCCAACTGCTCTTCTTTCTTCTAGTGTTTTCACACCTGATAGTCCGGTGGACTCAATTCGATTGGGGAGTAAAATTGCAACATTTGTTACATTTTTAGCATTTGTGGTTTGCTGTCACACTGCACTGTATGAAATGAGCCAAACCCTTGGAAAAACTTGTTCCCCACCTCGCCTGTGGTGGTGCTGGACCAAGAACCACTGAAGGAACCAACACAAAAACCTCAGCAGATGTCGCTGAGCACAACTTTTGCGCATTTGCTCAATCCAGACTTCCATCTATCCTATCCTCCTGTTGTTTAAAGCCTGTAATCTTCTTCACCCCATCCACACATCTCTGATATTGTTCCTCTGCAGTTTATTCTCCAGCTTCTTCCTGTACGTCTCCTTGTTGTCTCTGATCTTCACTTTGAGGTGCTTCTTTGTACTCCTCAAAAACTCCCTATCTGGTTCCCTAAAGACTCTTTTTTTTCTTGTTTAACAGATTCTTTAGATCACAAGTGATCCAGGGTTTGTTATTTGGGAAGCATCTGGCAGAGAGTAGTCCAATCAGTTGCTTCAAAACAAGCCTTGAGGGCCCGTTCTGCTTCCTCTGACCACTTCCTAACAGCCGTCTTCCTAACAGGTAGCCTCTTCACCAGAGGTTTGTATTCAGAGCAGAAAGAAACTAAATTATGGTCCTATTTCCTCAGAGGAGGTCTTGGTTTAGAGACATATGCATCCTTGACATTAGCATAAAACAAATCCAAAATCTTGTTTTCCCGGGTAGAGCAGCTGACAAACTGGTGAAAAGTTGGTAGTGTTGAAAAGAGTGAGGTATGATTAAAATCACTATACATTGCCATAAATGCATTGGGGTTTATCTTACAACAACAGAACTGATGACATTACATGCATTATCGGCAACAGGAATGTAAATAACTGCCAAAATAACACTGGTGAACAGCCTTGGTAAATAATATGGTCAGAAACTTGCTACCAAGAGTTCAATGTTTGGACTGCAGAGACGACACTCACAGTAAAGTCTTGATGACACCATCTGTTGTTCACAGACACTGCTAATCCACCACTCTTGCTTTTCCTGCTGCTCTCTAAATCTCTGTCTGCTCATATTGGCAGAGAGACGTTGGAGTCAGGGATATAATCCTGCACCCATGTCTCCATGAAACACATTATGCTGCATTCCTTATATTGTTGCTGAGTCCTTGTTGGGGCTAGAAGTTCATCCATCTGGTTAGCTAACTATCTTTCCCATTACAATGGATGGAAGAGATGGCTTGAATTTCCTCCTTCTTTCTTTCCTTTTTGCTCCTGCTCTGCATCCATGAAGCCTCCTTTTCAACTCCTGTGGGATTTCTGGATTTTATTCAACTATTATTTCAACTTTTCGGATGATGAGCTGCTTCCTGTTGTAAACCATCCTGTTGCTACGGTTACGTATCATAACAGAACATTGTTATGATACGTAACCGTAGCAACAGTTACATAACAAACGTAAAAATGTAACAAAAATATGAAAAATATTGCCCAAAATCAGTCCAACTACAGAGTATCCAATTAAAAAGGAACAGTTGTCCAAAAAGATTTTTTCCTCCAAAATGGCAGGAATGAGGGTTTGAAAAAGAGAAAAAAATTTCATTGAAAGTGAAGAGTTACTCTAACTTATTGTACATACGTTCTAGAATTGCCCCACAGAAGGTGGCAGCACATAGGAGTATCTTTGCACTTTCATAATTTAATTTTCCTTTGGGATTAGTAAAGTATTTTTTGAATTTGAATAATATACTACCACCCTGAGCGGCACAGTTCTATAAATTGAACCAAAATTGCTCATAAATAGCGTCCAATTTGTCTCGTTTTGGTTACGTAGATCAGATGAAAATCTGGATTTGGTATGAATAGCAAGAAAAATATTGTATCCAATTTAATTCATGATTCATCAAGGGATCAATTACTATTTTTACATAGTGCAATGTTTGGTCAGATCTTTTCCCTGAAGAATGAAATCATAATAAAAAAAATGGAAAATGACTTTTTGTCATTTACCTTTTGTCATTTACAGGAATGATTTACTCAGATTATTCCTGTCCAAAATTCAAATTAGTTTGACTATCTAAAACATTTAAGCTCATCAGAAAAACAAACAGTGGGTCTTAATTGGCAATAGCATCATAAAGTGAGTATTTTTTAAAAAAAATATTTTTCAATAAACAAAGATTATGCTGTTGTTCAAAGCGATTTTGATAAACAATACTTTGCAGTTTGTGTCAAACCTCAGGCCTGACAAAGAGATTCTAAAAGCTGTTTTCTCTGATGTCAACTCAGGTGATGGTGTGTAGCTGGAAAAATGAAATGGACCATCCACTGAATCCTGAATCCTGGGCTGATCTGCAGAAATTCACCAATTCAGTAAGTTGCTTTCCACCCTCTGTAAAATGAAGAAGCCTCTGAGTCTGATAAATAATTCATACCTCATCTATTCAAACTAATGCCTCTGGTAGAGAAAGGAAATTCTCTAACTGATTCACACCTTAGGTGCCTATTGCTGCTTTTCTACTCTCTGTGTTGTAATTTGATGTACATATACTTACAGATGTTTTGGAAACATGAATGTATAAAAAATTTATTTTCTATTGTGTCTCTGACAGATAAAGGGAAAAATGCAACATCTGAATAAGATTTCAGCCCTGTTTCTCTGATTTAAGGTTTAGATAAAAGGGTGTTACAGCTGACTGACAGCCAGCTCTCTGACTGACAAAAGAGAGAGGAGAGAGATACGTGTTACCACGGCAGCTGTTGCCACAGTTACTGCATTTTTCGGCACAGGACCCTTGCTACCACCTGCTGTCTGTTGGGTGAAATTGGCTGCAGATTAGCATGTAGGCTCTTACTATATGAAACTATTTAAAAGGTAAAATAAGTGAAGCAAAATGTTACATCATGTAGATCTCATAATAAGTTATGATTTGTATGTATATATTTTTATCAGATTTTTCATCTTAGACATTCAGCTAATACACTACACAGTGTATTATAATAACATTATTATATGCGCTCATTCGCAGAGCTCAAATACAGTAAAAAAAACTACAGATATCATATGCTTTAGAAGTGGTTAACAAGTTAGATTTCATGAAGCAAATACCCAGTTTGGAAATATGAGGTTTGTTGCTTCATTAGGGTGAGCTAGACATCACCGCCCCCTTGTGGCTCAAATCAGAATAGCTCCATATTCTAAACGTGATATCCAAATAGTGTCCTTCCAACAGTGTTAGCACATTTAGTGTACTTTATTGTGATTTTATGTATAGAAGTAAATACAATACAACTCAAGCATATCAATGGACAGATTTGAATTCAATTGCTTTATATATCTTCTAGTGTGGTTCAATTTAGAGAATTGGTTTATTTCTTTATTTGACAGGTACTTTGGAGATTAAGAGCATTTGCTTCAAATGAACAAAAATGAGCAAAAAGGGTTTTCAAAAGCTTCAGTCCCTGGGCAGAATAGACACCAAAATAAAATAATGTATACACAAAGACATAGAAACACATAGAAAAAAGAGAAAAGAGACAACTATTCAAACATTTAACGCTATGTCAGGACGACAGGATAGTAGAAACAGAAACATGAAAGCTGCAGTATGTCACTTTTTTAACAGATTTAGTAAAACTGTCACTATACTCAGTGAGAGAGATAATTTTGCTAAAGTTTGAGGTCTTCCCCTCCCTGTGCCATCTGCAGAAATACACAGTTCTGTCAGAAACAACCAGTGAAGATCAAGGAAGAGGGAATTAGTGTTGTCAGTCACCCATGTGTACTTGCTAAATATTTAGTTTGAAAATTATACATTTCAAATATGACTTTGAGAAATGAACGACCATTTTTCTCTTTTCTCGATATTCTGCTTTTAATTTTTTTACATTCTAACTTTACAAATGAAACACTGTACACTGTAAAATGTAATTAGTTCTCCTATATATGCAAACTCATTGCTTGAGATTTTATTTTGTTTTCATTTAACTGATTGAGTAAAATTAACTTGAGCAATTCTAGTGAGCATATCTTATGTTGACTTAATAAATCTGAGTATGTTGTAATCAAACATTACCCCAAACATTTTTCATTTTTTGTATACATAAATGAATCCCAAAACTTTCTGAAAGCACTTTTTATTTTTAATTTGAAACTACTTGCATAAAAGGAAAATTACTTAGTAGAAAAAAATAGCTAGTAAGAGTTGTACTGCTCTGAAAGTGGCTCATTCTTGATGAACTGACTGCATATATGAAGCTTTGGAGTCTATCTTTACACCTTAAATATCTTGAAACTAATTTTTATGACAAAAAAGTAGTTTAATTAGTTGTTGCTGCTGGTTTTATAATGTTTTACCTCAATAGGGCATGAACTTATTAAAATCAAAGTATTATAATAAAAATTTTAATTCACTATTCTATTTAAATCAAAATTACAATTCACTGTACACTCAAAGATTTAGCAAAAATTTTGACCAAAGTCAAGTTATATTCACTCACCCTTTTCAAATACCGTAAGAACAATGTTATGAGTAACAGTGTAGATGCTTGTGGTTTTAAATATGACTGAAATGTTGAAGGGTAAAGCCTACTTGCAGAAGATTCTATAGTTTAATAGGGTTAGGGTATAACTATACACTATAACTACCATATAGTTATAGTGTAGTAAAATTATAGGGAGAGAAAAGAGCAACATTAGAAGTGGGACAAGCTTGTAATAAAGAATCCTAAATATGGTCACTGGTGAGATTTTCCTTTTTTCCAGGCTGATGATAAAGACTTGGACTTCAAACCTGGATTCATGGCGTCTTTTCTGGATTTCCTAAAGACAGGCAAGAAAGAGTCTGACCTGGTGCTGGAACAAGATGAAGTTGAGCAGGAAGTCCTGGATGCCAGTTTCTCTCTGAAGGGAGGAATCAGGCCTCTGTCCTCATCTCCTCCTTCCCTAATTCCACCTTCTCCCCAGCCACCTCCTAAAGACTTCAGCCGGGACAGGCAGAGTGAGGAGGGGACTGAGCTGGTGCTCACTGGCTGCCCAAGTCCCTGCAAGCCTCTGGACGAGGAGCTGAAGCGGAACCTGGAGACGCTGCCGTCTTTTTCCTCAGACGAAGAGGACTCTGTGAGCAAAAACCAGGATCTGCAGAAGAGCATCTCGTCTGCTATCTCGGCCCTCTATGATACCCCACACTCACTGGCTGCAGTGATGGCCTCTGCCATAATCAAGACCCAGCCTACCCTCTCCCCACTAATGCCTCAGGGGGCGTCTGTGAGCCCTCCCCTACCTGCTGGGCCTCCTGTTGTCCCCACTGTAGAGAACATAGAAGAGGAGACGCTGGCATACGGTCAGCAGGAGATACCAGGGGATGAGGATCAGAGGGTTAGCTCTACATGGGTAAACAGACTAAAAACAGAGGAGAAAGATGCACAGACATGGGTAGAAGAAGAGAGAGAAGAGGAGGAGAGAGGGGATGAGTCTGGGAATAATGAGGAAGTAAGAAAAGAATCTAAGAATCTGGAGAGTCAAGAAATGGAGGTGGAGGAAAAACCGACTGATGATCTGGAGGCTTGTAACACTGAAGGTAATAAAATCAGTAGGAAATGAATGATAACTATTTTGTATAATGTAAAATGGACTTTTATGAGCTTTACATCATGTTATGCAATTTTCTCATCAAAAACATACCTGGAGTGTTGCCGTATTCTTTTATGCATGTTTGAGAAATCCTTTGATCTCCTGTGGCAACCATTCAGCTGTGCAAAATGCCGGGGTGGATCGAACGCCACCTTCGAGACAAAGCTCCTCCTCAGGCATGGAGTTTCCAAACTTTTGGTGGAACTGTGAAGCTGCACTGGAAAAAACACAATCTCTTATCAAGTAATTTTGGTCTAGTTTAGCTTGGTACACTCTATATAACACAATGTTCAATTACAAGTAACTTTTCAGCAAGAGAAGAGAGCATACTTTCAATAATGAAGCTCCCATATTAATTTGTTAATATCAGTAATTCCTTAATATTGATGACAATGTACTAGTTCCATTGGTAGATTATTTCACTTATTTCAAGACATCTTTCCCATGTTATTAATGAAGTAATCTGCCAGTAGAAATAGTGCTTTTTTGTCAGTGTTAAGGAATTATTGACTTAAAACAAGCTCCTTGCTGAAAATTTACTTATAAGTTTGTTTTGTGTCATTTCAAGTGTACTAAGATATTTGCACTAGAAACTATACAAAAATACCTGGTAAGATTTTTTGTTTTTGCAGTTTGTTGAGTTCATTATATGAGATACGTCTCAGTGAAACACAACCAAGTTGTTAAAGGGTTGATAGAAGAGCCATGTTGTGAAGACTTACTTTCAGAAAGAACAGGAGTTTTTAAAGAGACAGAGGTCCAATTTAAAGGCATTTAATGAGGAAGTAAAATTTCTTTTAAGCCATATTTGATATATGTATATTGATTTTATGAAGGTAACAGTTACTTGGTTGTGCTATAAAATGTCACTATGTGGCTGGAAAATGCACAATAATGCCTGCCCCTTTAATCTTCAATAGAATATGTTCTAACTTGTGTTTCAGATCCTCCACCAGAACCTTTTCTTGCCCCAGTACGTTCATCTCAACCCCCTTCTGCCCGGCGTTCACCGCTCACCTACTCCTCACCCTCGCCCTCACCCCTCCACACTTTGAGTTTGTCTGTCCCCTCATTGCTGCCCATCCAGCAGGGCGAGGACAAGGCATGCCCAGTGCTCCTGTCTTTGGAGTCTCAGCCTCAGCCGCCGTCCTATCATCAGGCTTCCACCTCCCCACCTCCTTCCACCTCTCCCCCGGCTATCCAATCATCCCCCCTCTCCAGCCTTCCCCAGTCCATTCCCCCTCCTTCCACCACGCCCCCCCCTTCGTCCTCCGATCAGGACCAGGAATATGAAGCCAGCGAACCTTCTCCTTCTTCAAAGTCTGCCTCCTCACCCTCCCCATCATCCTCTGAGCCTCCGTCACCCCTGACTCCAGAGGAGACCCAGGCGACGCAGCGCCTCACCTCTCTGCACCTGGCAAAGAAGCAGGCTGATGCTGCCATTGCTGGGGAAAGTGAAGAGGAGGACAGTGGGAGTGGAGGAGAGGGAATCTTTCGGGAGCGAGACGAATTTGTGGTTCGAACCGAAGACATTGGTACTCTTAAGGTAAACTCCCCACACTCTCAGCTTCCAAGATCTGCATTTGAAACCACAATGCATAAAACATGTAGCCTTTATTACTCTGCAAAAACACAAAATGTTATGGCATTGCAAGAACGTCTTTTACTTTTATATGAAAGTTAAGGAATTATTGACTTAAAACAAGCTCCTAAATCTTGCAGCAAAGTTATTTGTAAGTTAGTTTAGTTTTATTTCAACTGTACTAAGATATTTGCACAAGAAACAACACCAAAAATACTTGGCAAGATTTTTTATTTTTGCTGTGTGTGACAATGAATCCAACTAAACCTTTTGTATTTCAGTCAGTTAGAATTATCAGTATATGTTCTATATCTATATAATCTCCCCCATCACTACATTGAACTCACCCCAATCCATGTTCAAGCACAAGACTAATACAAAGTGGAGATCCAGTCCATGTAGCTGCACATTGTATCAACACATGTGCTGTATTTTCTGGACAATATGTAGGACTTTTTCCATAGTTTGGCTACTCCTGTGTTTTATAGTCAGGAGGGAATTATATGTTATTTTTTCATAACGCATATTTTTAACTGATGAATTAAATATTCATTCATACTGATGGACATGAACCAAGCAATAAACATCACTGAAAGCTAAATGCTGAAAGCTAGATGGCCGGGGCTGGAGAAACAACTCCACAGTTGGGAACATAAAGAACATGCTGCCAGTGTTCTGCCAATCTGTGCGAACTTGTCACACTTTCCTGTCAAAGCGCAGTTAGATAGCTATCTGTTGGTGCTACCTTTGAAAACTGCTGGAGCACCTGTTGAGACTTGTTAACTGTCAAGTTACGTCTTCACACCCTGTAAGTTGCCATGGAGAGGAACTGAAATTACTTTGCAGGTGGGCCTTCTTGGTATTACTGCTTCATGCAACTCAACATCTATGTCATCCCAAATTTACACTGCATGTGTCGCTCATTCACTGCACACTTTGCTGAGGGAAGTAAGTTACAAGTATGGTACCATCACAGTGTGTGGATGTTTTGCTGCAGGTGGGAGTGGTAAACTATGAGATACACTATATGGGATCGTGAGGAAATTATGAGAAAATAATGAAGCATGATATCAAGACATCAGCCAGGAAGTTAAAACCACGACATTAATGGGTCTTTCAAAGGTACAATGACCCATACCACCTAATTAGTGTCTTAAGTGTCTTCCAGGTGTCCTAAAGAGACCAAAGTCAATGTGTTAGAGGTCTTAACAAAGCCCTGGTCTCAGTCCCATAGAAAACCTCTGGGCAAAAGTGGAGATGTATGTGGGAGCAAGGTTCCAAATAAGATCCAGTTATACTGGTTCTGTAAGGAGGAATGGGCCAATAGTACATCAACCATTATCAGACACTTGAGGAAGGAAACTCAGAACATTTGACCAAAACAGTATATATTAAAAGGCAATTACTGAGGAGATGGATTGAAACCTTTGAACCTGCAGTAAGTTAATATAACGTTATAAAAAATGTTTCTATACACTGCAAAAACAAAAAAATGTTGCCAAGTATTTTTGGTCTAGTCTATAGTGAAAATATCTCAGTACTCTTGGAATGAGAGAAGGCTAAGTCATAAGTAACGTTTCAGCAGGTTAGAAAAGCTTATTCTAAGGAAGCTCCCCAACAGATGAAGTGGACAGAACAGTATTTCTATTGATGCTGTGCTTCTGAAAAGCTGTCATCACGGTCTTGGTCTTTGGAAACCCTTTGAGGAGAGATTCGTAGCACTGTACAATCTCACCTGGTGTTAGGACTAAAAAAGAAATTAAGACAAAACAAATATTTAGTCTGTATGATTGACTCTGCAGAAGGTTGACGACCTATAAAGTTCACACTATGTGCTTCAGCTGACCTCACTCTGTCAGTTTATGTGGCCTACCACTGGTGGCTTCCATTTTCTTATAGTACTGCTTATAGTTGACTGTGCAATATTTAGGAGTGAGGAAATTTCACGACTGACTTTGTTACAGGGGTGGCATCCTATCACAGTTCCACGCTGGAATTCACTGAACTTATGAGAGTGAGCCATTGTTTCACAAATGTTTGTCAAATAGTCTGCATTCCTAGGTGCTTAATTTTATACACCTGTGGCCATGGAAGTGATTAGAACACCTTATTCGGATCATTTGGATAGATGAGCAAATACTTTTCCATCCATTGTATACATACAATATAGTGTATCAATATAGTGTATCTGATATCAACTGAATGTGGTGTGAATAAAAGATTCATAGTCAAATGACCTGAGTTGTTTCTTTATATTGATAGATGGCTTTGCAGACAGGCCGAGAACCTCCACCCATTTGGAGAGTCCAGAAAGCTTTGCTCCAGAAATTCAGCCCAGAGATTAAAGATGGCCAAAGACAGTTCTGTGCAACCAGCAATGTGAGTTTTCCAAAGTACATGTTCTTAGTAGAAGTATTCATACCCCTTGAATTGTTTTTGCATTTTGTCACCCTATAACCTCAAATTTCAATGTGTCTCATGAGATTTTATGCGACAGACCAATACGAAGTGCTAGAGAATCATGAATTAAAAAGAAGATGGAAGAATGGATTTCATTTATTTTTTTAAATGAATTGTTCAAAAGTGTGGTTTTTGTTTTTGACAATCTTGAATTCCACTTTTTAGAAGCACCTTCCACTAAAGTTAAGTCTCTACTAGCTTTGTGCATTTCTGCCTAATCTTCCTTGCAAAATAACTCAAACTCAGTCAGATTGGATGAAGTGTTTTTTCAGTTTTTAAGTCTTGCTGCAGATTCTCAGTTGGATTTGGGTCTGAACTTTGATGGGACCATTCCAGCCCATGAATGTACTTGGATCTAGACCATCTCCCAGTAGCCCCGGTTTGTATGTTTAGGACTATTGTCCTACTGTGAGGTGAACCACTATTGTCCATTATTAAGCTTTTCATTTACTTTTACAAACAAAAAACTCAGCTGAGGGGTTCCTCAAGAGTCCATTCTATACCAACTTCTATTAAAGGTTCAGTATTATGTAAAAATGACTTTTTTGAGTTTTACAAAATGTCCTAAATTTTTTTATGATGAGGGAATAACATCATATTTTTTTATGCATGTTTGAGAAATCCTTTAATCTCCTGTGGCAACCATTCAGCTGTGCAAACACTTAGGTAGCCCTAGCTCTGCCTTCAAGGCACAGCTCCTCCATGGAGCTGTAATTTCCAAACTTCAGAGCTTCCACCTCAGATCAGCCCTCCCCTGCAACTCCCCAGGTAGCTCCTTCAGATAAGCCAGCAAGAATGAGCAAACTCCTGGTGGAACTGCACTCATTTTACAAGCTACTTCTCAGTGTAACTCCTCAATAGCGCATTGCTTTCTGAAACTCCTGAAGGGTGTAGTTTCAGAAAGAGTAGAATTTTTTAAAGAGACAGAGACCCAATATCAAGGCATTAAATCACAAAGCCATTTTTTAAGTCGTATTTGATATACTGTATATGACATTTTTATAACTAAAGGTAGTATAGTTACTTGAGTATGCTATAAAATGGCACTATGTGCCTATAAAGTACATAATACTTAAAAGTATTATATGGGCTGCATAGCTCAGATTTTAGCATACTACAGTGTCTCCTACCAAGTATATGCTGATGCTCAGTTTTATATGTCTGTATCACCACATGATCCTGGTCCAGTTAAAACTTTAAATTTTCCTGTGCTGGATCTTAGAGATGTCATAGTATATTAGGTTGAATGTTCATGGCAACCCTACTCAGATTGTCATTTATAAACATTTGATGGATGCACTTGGTGTGTCTGTCACATAAAAATGCAGTAACTCTTAACAGAAGTTAATGTTAGCTAGAACAAGTGAATAACTGTTTTCCTCAGTATCTGGGCTACTTTGGGGATGCCAAAATGTGCTACCAGCGTCTGTACGTGAAGTTCCTGGAGAACGTCAACAAGAAGGACTACGTCCGGGTCTGTTCTCGCAAGCCTTGGCACCGAGCTGGCCTGGCCCTGAGGTAAGGCTTCTCCTGTTACTGACTTCAGATTCATTATCCAGCTCCTTGAGCCTGACGAGAGGCGCTCACTATGTTTGTCCTTTTCTTCCATCCAACTGTCTGACAGAAGGCAGTCTCTGACTAAACAGGTGCAGAGCAATCAGAGTCAGAACCAGTCCCGAGTGGAGAGAGATGACAGAGACAAGGAGAGACAGAAAGAAAAAGAGATGCAGGAGCAGAGAGCCAGAGAAAAGGAACGAGAGAGAGAACAGAGAGAGAAAATAGAAAGGGAGCTCAAAGA
The DNA here is from genome assembly GCF_019740435.1 of Gambusia affinis. Taxonomy (NCBI): domain Eukaryota; kingdom Metazoa; phylum Chordata; class Actinopteri; order Cyprinodontiformes; family Poeciliidae; genus Gambusia; species Gambusia affinis. The sequence goes on from NC_057886.1 coordinate 845,632, forward strand.
GAGAGAGAGAAGAGAGAAGGAGAAACAGAAGAGGGAGCATAAAGAGAAAGAAAAAATAATGAGAGAAAGAGAAGAAAGAGAGCGAAAACAGAGGGAGTTCAGAGGAATGGAGGAAGAGATAGAGAGGATGAATAAGCAGAAAGGGAGAGAGGAGAGAGAAAGAGAGGGAAATAACAGTGAAAGAGAGCAGATGGAGAAGAGGAATAGGGAGAAGAGAGAGGAGAAACAGGAACAAAAGTTCAAAGAAAGACTGAGACAAGAAAAAGAACAGAAGGAGGAAGAAGAGAAAGGAGAAAGGAGGGAAATCCTCAAACAGCAGAAAGAAATGAGAGAAAAGCAGAGTGAGCAGAAAGGAAGGGAAAGAAAAGATGTTGAGAAAGAAGAGAGACAAGGAAGAGATAGCAGCTTGGACATTTTAAGAGTGAAAGAAGAGAAGAGAGGAGAAGGAGAGAAAAGCAAGATTTCTAAAGACAGAGCCGAGCCTCCACCAAAGAAGAGGAAGAAGTGGCTGAAGGAGGTACTGTCCTCATCCTCTGAGTCTGACTCCTCCCGGCCCAGTGACGATGAAGGTCAGCTCCGTGTGAACATGGCTGTACATATCTATGTCATTCTGTCCACTCTCAGTGACACAAATGTTTTTATGACTTCAGTTTTGTTTTCAGATTGTGGTGAAATGGCATAGGAAGCACATAATGTGACAGAAACTGAAATATTATGACCAACAACACCATTTGGGGTTATAGGCTCAAGGCTATTCAAATTCCCCCTGTTTACAAAAAGGCTGGGCCAGGTCAAGACAACAAAAAGAGGTGGCTCTTTGTTGTCTTGTAAGTTAGTAAATTGTAAGGTACAATTTACTAACTGAACCAAATACAAAATGTATATATATTGCAAATTAGCTCTTCAACAGTAAATTGTATCCTCAAACCCAGTTGATAACTAACAAAAAGTTATTAATGCAAAACTGAAAAAAAAACCCTGAAAGCCAAACAGCAAAAAAAAAAAAAAAAATTGCAAATGATACCAAGAAACAAAATAGCAAAACAAAACATACAAGCAAATGATAAATTAAACCTACATGCAACTCTGTGGGCCCCAAAGCCCAATCCGCAAGCCCACAGTGCACCCACAGAGCAGGAAAGACACCACACCACCTGACAGTCCTGCCCGGAGAAGGCATGATTACTAACAACTAGTCTTAAAGCCAGGCAAAACTAACCTGGAAATGGTGGATGGAAAAGATTGTGGGGTCCGTTTGGGTCCCCACAACCCTGAACGCCACTGACCTCCACAGCTCATTAGAAATGTGTGTGAGTACGCACAATTCACAGCTGGCTTTAAAGATTATGTTGGCACCACCAACATCATCTAAAGTTGAATGTGCACCATAATACCGCAGCAGTAAATTGCATTATTGCAAAAAGTTTTCACCTCATTTTCTCCTTGTCCAAAGGAAGGAATTTTTTTTTTTATCCAGGAAAACTATCAATGGACACTGAAATTCTGCCTGGAATGTAAAGACGGACAGACGAAGACTCCTGAAAATGAATTTCCCTTCTGATTGTTTGGGACATATGGAGAAGAAAATCTGAAGTTCTCCTGCAACCAAGAACCTCTGCTGATCATAGGCCCTTTTTGCAACACATTATAAAAACACAAATCTAACCAAGTATTTTTGGTCCAGTTTCTAATGAAAATATTCTTGTACACTTTAAATAAGACACTTCACCTGCCCTGCCTGCTGGTGGGGGTCAGAGGGCCCACCAGCCCTCTCCATGGCACAATCTCACAGCCTTGTTGCTGTGAGACTGCCCCAGCAAAAGCTCTGGGTACTATCTAGTAGCTTGCCACCATTGTGTAAATGGATGAATGGATGAATGACTGAATGTCATGTTAAGTGCTTTGAGGTCCTCTGATCTTGATAAAGAGCTACACAAGTATAAACCATTTACTTAAAAAATAATATAAGAACTCAAAAAACCCTATAAAACTAAGAGTCGCCGCTGCGCTGTGTCCACCCCCCTCACTGCAGCGTCTCCATGCTCTAGGCCCGGTGTGGGGAGGCGTCAGCAGCCGGGCCATGAGGGAGATGTTCAAGAGCTACGTGGAGATGCTGGTGAGCACAGCACTGGACCCTGATATGATCCAGGCTCTGGAGGACACTGATGGTGAGTCTCACATGGACAACGCACTGCAAAAAAACCAGCATCTGACCTAGCAGGTTTTGGTCTAGTTTCTAGTGCAAATATCATAGTACATTTGAAATACTAACTTGCCAGTAACTTTTCAGCATAATACGTAGTTTTAAGTCAATAATTAATTCAAGTTGATGAAAAAGAAGTACTAGCAACAAGTAAAATAATCTGCCGGTGGAACAAGACATTTTCATTTATACGTAAAATGGAAAAAATGTCTTGCTCCACCGGCAGTTTATTTCAGTTATAATGAGTACTTGATGAGTCACCAATATTAAGGAATCATTGACTTTCAACAAGTTCCTATTTCATGCTGAAAAGTCACTTCTGAATTAATTTTGTTTATTTCAACTGTACAATGACATTATGCACTAGAAAATAGTCCTGAAATACTTGGTAAGATTTTTGCAGTGTACAACTATAGACTTGTAGAAACATAATTATTTACTATAATATTGAGGAAAGAGCCTGCATGTTGGTCAGAGTTTATAAACTCTCATCATCAGCAGCAATTTTTCATGATTTCCTGGTCTTTCTCTGTAGCTGAATCATAATAAAGGACAAAATTTAAGTTATTGTGAGACACCAAATTAATTAGTCAGATTGCATATGAATATGCTGTTACTGTTTGTATATTACTGTTCACATATACCCCACACAATTTGTTTTGTTCATTTTTCAATGTAGTTTGTTAGTTCTTTCAGAACCTAGTTTTTCACTTATATCTTCTGCCTTAATACTGCAGTATTGATATTCCTGAGATGTCATTGAGTTCAGTGAATGTGCCTTTTTGCACATCTGTGCACTGCTTCTGTTTGCTGAGGAGAGTTAGGCACAGAGTGTGAAGCAAGCTGAGTTTTTACATGTTAATAGGAGAAGACGACTCAAGACATCACCTGTGCCTGATCCCAGCAGCATGGTTTTTAAATATCAGGATTAGGTGCACACATTTTTTTATTGTAATTTGATGGAGTTCAATTAAAGTGGTTTAATCTGGTGTAAACCTCAGGAAGTCTGTGGCAGAAGTCATTCCTAACACTGTGCTGTGTGATTGGGCTCACTGTTTGATTGGAACATCCAGCTGTCCCAAGTTTTTTCTCATCTAACCCAAACTGTCTCACTGAGATGAAAGTAACAACTGAGGAACTCAAGCCTCACCTAAGCCTCACTGTCCACAAGGAAGCCAGATAAGTCCAGGGATTGTGAGATGAGGCTTGGTTGAAGCCCCAAAACTGTTCAATGTGTTGCAAAATGTTTAATTTCTCAAAGCCTCATTTGAAATGTCAGTTTTTTGGGTCTTTAGCTACATTCTCAGAGCAGACAAATACAACCCAAATCCATATCTAACTTTTTAAATGGCAGGCTAAACGGCCCAATTCCGATCTAGTCACCCTCCACAAAACATCAAATTTGAGCCACTAAATCACATATATATCAGATACTTTTTAGTGTCTACAGTCTGAATGGTCATGTCATACTTTATCTGACTTTTATATCACTGATGTGAGATGGCCATCACAAATTTCTACCAGCAAATGCCAGATTCCTGTTAATCCATGCAAGAATAAAAATGATGAAAACCTGGAACTTAGAAAAAAGTCTGTCAGTGAAGCACATCACATCACACACCACTCTTGGCTCAGACTACACATCCAAACATCCTTCTCTTCTCTCTTCTATCATGTTGTCATGATCATGTGACAATACTGTTAGCTCCTATTGCTGAATAACTTTAAAATCAAGCCATAAATGCATTAGCATCTGTTACTATAATTAGAGCACTGCTATCTGGCATCCACACAGAAGTCTGATTGCAGTCACATTTAATTAGTATATATGAAATACTACACACAAAAAAATTTGGATTTCAGCACAAAACTGAAATTCAGCATTAAGCTGTGCTATGTGAACATAGACTTTAAGCCAGCAGCTTGATGGTTGAAACCTGGACAATGACCCCAAACAGACATCAGAACTCATTTTAGTGTGGATAAAGCAGGCTAACATGAAGCTTCTGGTATCACCCAGGACTACTGAAAGTTTGTGAATGTATGATCAATAGTCATGTTCAAGCAAGGAAACTAATCTGTTTTTATGAAGTCTACCACTTCTGTCAAGAATTGTGATTAAATATTGAATCAGAATAATGTCAGAATCTTGCTCATGGGCTAGAATATGGGCTATTTTTCTGCAAATTGCTAAAAGACATTTAACTCAATTTTAGGTAATATTTATGCCTGCAGGTGCAACTTGGAAACAAATTTTGTGCTCTCTGTTTATGATTTAAAAAAATCCTGGTAGCTGTATTGTTTATTATTTATCCTGAAAAGCAAACCCATTATTATAAAAAACAGGAAGAAAGCAAAGTTAAAAGTAAAGGACTGTTGTTCTGACTGCTTAGATGAGCTGTACCTCCCTCCAATGAGGAAGATTGACAGCTTGCTGAGTGAACAGAAGAAGAGGCTGTTGAGAAGAATCAATATGAGTGTTCAGCATCAGGTGGGCCTTTACATTCTTCTTCTGTGGTCTCTCAGTTATATTCCAAAATTGTATGATCATTATACCAAACACACTAGTGGAAGAGTTCAGCTGACACATCCCCTTTTTTTCCCCAGGAGGTTTTGCATATGTACCCTAAAATGACAGCAGACCCTCTGGAGTCTGGAGCTGTCAGAGTTCATCTGGATGGTGAAGGTTACAGTCGTAAGACCCTCAATTGTGTCAAGAAGAGTGTTCCTAAGCAACAGGTGAGGTGATGAAGTTTCACACTGAGGTACAGATGTATGTCCAACTCACTTAGCAGGAGCTAAGGATCACAATGGTTTAAAAAAAGAAATCAGAACTCATATGTCGTTGTTACTTACTAGAATTCTATATTTTTGGTTTAATAATTGTATTCAGGTACATCTCAAACAATTAGACATAAGGCTTTTTATTTGTCATTATGTGTCTATCTAGAACATAATGACATTGGAGTGGCGATATATAGACAAATAAAGTCTCAAACAGTCTTTATGGTGCAGCAAATGGGGGTGAGTGTCTGCAGGGGAGATAGAAGGTAGACAGATAAATTTCACAGTTCTTGGGGGAAAAAGCTGTTCTTTTGCCATGTGGTTGTTTTTCTGTACTTGTATCATTTCCCAGATGGCAGCGGTTCAAACAGTTTGTGTTCTGGGTGGGTGGGATCAGCGGCAATGCAACTTGCCTTCCCTGGCAGTCTGCCAGGATATATTAAGTCCAGGTTTGGGAACTGATTCCCCATGATCCATTGGGCTGTTTTCACTACCTGTGCCATGTCCTTTTTGTCCTGGACTGTGCAGTTGCCATACCACACAGTCAGTCTGAGGCAGATGATGCTCTCAATTATAACTCTATAGAAGTTTTTGAGCAACTGAGCAGAGAGTCCAGCCATTTTCAGTTTCCTGAGGAAGAAGAATTAGAATATCATGAATTTCAGTTTGTTTTGTCCCTCATTTCAGAAAATGAATTTCATATAGAATCATAATAATAATAATGCAAGTTAAGTAATGTAGCTTCATGGTGTCTCACCCCAATCAGCGAACTAACTCTAAACACCTGCAAAGGTTTCCTGAGTCTCTACACAGTTTGTCAGTCTTTGTCAGTAAGCTACAAAGTCATGGAAAAGACACTGATTGAACTGTGTGAAGTTTCCACAGTCAGTGATGATTGAGGTTCCACGTCATCTGCTGGTTCTGAAGTCCACAGTCAATGTCCATCTATCAGGACATTCTAGCACACTTCATGCTTCCTTTTGCTCACAAACTGTAATGGTGATGATGATTTTATTTTTGGTACCAGTAGGCCTGTCACGATAGCAAATTTTGCTGAGCAATTAATTGTCTCAGAAAACTATTGCGATAGACGATAGTATTGTTTGAAGACCTTTGTACACTGATTTAATGGAAATGACATAATAATGTATGCGATTTGGAAGATAGTGCATCTATCTGCCAAAGATAGATACACTTTATTTTCAACACAGGAACTGATAAACAAAACAACCAAAAATAAAAATAAAATGGATTCTCAGTCTCCATTAACAAAAATGTACTTGAATAAAAACACCAAAGTGTAAATAAATACTGGATTTAACCAAAAGTGTGCAGTTTATGAAGTCTGTTTACTATATTGCCCTTCAGTAATCATAAGATTTAAATAAAGAAGATGGGCTCATCCGACTACCTAATGCAATAGTTCACACTACACGTTAGTACACACCTACATTTTCCCCTTATGACAATCTTAGAACGCTGGTCGTTCTAAGATTGTCGCTTGTGATCATCCTGTAGGATCTAAATCAGGGGTTTTCCCACTGGGAGCATTAACACAGCCTGTTGAATGTGACAGATAGCCAATCAGAAAGCACGGATTCTCCACCATGTTTTCTGAGGGGGAATTACAGAGGGGAATCCCAAACACTAGATTACCAACCCGAAGTCCAGGACATTGGTGATGATATGTGGAAACAACATTAATGTTTATAAAACATTTCGTGCAAAGAATATAGAAATTCTTTGCAAAGAATATAGAACCTGGTAACTTTTCAGCTGTTCTTTGTTAACGACATAAAGAAGTTATAATGACTTTCATTCAGTCAGGATTTTACCCTGACACTAGAGCCACATGCATTGCAGGTAGATTGTAGTAAAGCATTGATTAATGCCTGGTTTTAAAATTAGTTAACTGAACTTGTAGCCATTATTTTGTACCCATTGTTGGACACCACACGGCACGATTGAACCCGATCGAACCGTTATACCCAGGATTTCTGTCGGCTAATGTGTGGTCTCTCAGGTTTTGAAAATGGGCGGACAATCGACCCTCTAAGATAGTGTAGTGTGCGCTGGGCATTACACTAAGGAAATGAGGAAGGGAGGGTCAGTGGAGAGCATCGGAGTTGAGCCTTTTTTCAATCAGTGTCATCAACAGAAAGAGAAAAAGGCCGTAAGAGACGAAAAAGGCAATTAAAATGACGTCAATAGTTTTAATTTATTGTTCGATTAATTGATTTATAGTTTATCCGACAGGCCTAGGTACCAGCCCACATTGCCATTCTCTCCACCACTACAAGGTACCAAAAGCCTTTGGCAATTAACATGGTGGTACTGGGCTTGATTGGCCAGCAAGTGGACCTGACCAGACCCTGTAGAAAATCTCTGGCATGTTGCCAAGAAGAAGATGACCATAAACCTAAAATGCAGATGACCTGAAGGCAGCTATTAAAACAATGGCTTGGACATCATATTGATTTAAACTCTAGTAAGGTTCATAGTACGGTTCTCTTCAGTAAAGAACTTGGGAATTACTTTTTACAATAACTCTTTATAAACCAATCACTTTTAAAGTCTTTCTGTGGATTGCTGGGTCAGAAACAGATATGTTAACCTGGACTTAATACATTCTGGCAGACTGCCAGGGAAAGCAAGTTGCATTGCCGCTGATCCCATCCACCCAGAACACATACATTTTATAACCGGAAGAGTTCAGGAAAATGGGACATTTTTTCCTGTTTAACTGAAATGTTCTGGAAATGGTAAAAAAGATAACTGTGCTAATCTGTTCTCTTTCAACCTTCCTCAGGATATAAAGCTTTCAATCGAATCTTGTCGATTATACAGTCTATATCATTCTCTCCACCACTACAAGTATCACACCTTCCTGCACTGCAAGAAAGAGGTAAGGAAGGCTTCATACATGCATCTATATTCAGTTTGGTGATTATTATCCTGTGGCTGTTTTTTTTTTTAAACATTTTTATTAGTTTTGTGTTTTCACAAACAGAAAAAATAGAAAATTGTACACTGTGCAGCCAGTCACCTTACATGAGTATGGGATTCGGAATAAAGACAACAACAAAAGAAAACAAACAAACATAAAGAGCAAATAAAAAATACAATAAAATAAATAAAATAAAAGGAAGCCGTCGTACAATGTCACATTCAAGTTAAGTCATGTCTTCAGTGGTCGCCAAACATTAACAGACATATTTAAAGCCTGATATCAACACAATCATAACTAGCCGGGTGATCAAAGAAGGAAGAAAGACGCATAGTAATACAAAAGGAGGATGTTGATTAGTTAAGACCTGATGAAACCTTCCACTTTATAGGATTCTGACCTCTCATCACAAGTTGTGTCAACTCTTTAGGCAAATAGCTTAGCACAGGAGACCACATATCAATGAAATGTTTCTCATTACCCTTAAGAACTGCACTAATCCTTTCATGAGTGAGGACCCTAAATATTTCTCTATACTATTGTGTGATAGTTGGTGGTTTATACTTAATCCAATTAATTAAAATGCATTTTCTAGCCAAAAGTAATAATTTGTCACAAAGTTTGAAGTGCAATTGTGTCAGTGACTGATTTTGTCGGGAGGCCAAGAAGAAACAGACCTGGGTCACAGCTGATTTTTACGTGAAACACGTCACTCAGCTCTTTAGAAATTGCACCCCAGATTCGTTTAATCAGCCTGCATTGTCAGAAATAATGGTAATACGTTCCAACCTCTCTTCCACATTTATTGCATAAGGGAGAGAGCTGGCGATCCATCTTATTCAGTATAAAAGGTGTTATATGTAGACGATGTAGTATTTTATACTGTCTCTCTGAGTGTATTAAATATAAAGGTTGAATTAACCATATTAATGGCTCCTTGCCAGTCATCCTCGATGTATGCTATGTCAAGGTCTCCCTCCCATTATCCTGTGGGTGTTTTGTGTCTTCTACTCGAATGTTGTAGAATCTAAAACTGGTTGTTTGTCCGGACTCACTCCTCTGCTTCTGTACATTTGTCAAATTCATGACTTTTTTTGCTCTTAATAAATATCAGCAGTATTTTTACCAATATGTTTGTTGGTTGTTGAATTTCACACTGCTGTGCAAAATGTATGAGTATACAAATTGGACCTTAAACCTAAATTCACCTTTTTAGGTGCTTCAAAGGCTTGTTCCTTTACCAAAATGATGGGTGAGATTTTTGAGCAGACTTCGTCATCTCATGTTTGTAAACCAGCATGTCCATGAGCTAGGCATAGATTACAACACAGTAGAGCAAGGCTGTAGTAATCAGCAATTTAAAACATTTGACTCTTCATTTATTTAGAGACAGAAGAAAATGTGAAATGTTTTGTTCTGATGATTTACTGAACAAAAACTAGTGAGTAAAAATAATTGAAGGCTTTAGGCTGCCTATGTTCTGTTCACATTTTAATATGTTACTTTTGTACTTTATTCAATTTTAATGTGCTAGGCCAGCACAAAATAGTACATAATAATCTGAAAAGTGTGATATGTATTCAGTCCTCTTAACTTAGGTACCCAGGTTTAAACCACTTCAGTACACAGTCCAGATGAGTTTTATTTAATCTGACTATAAATCCAAGCTGTTCTGTGAGGACACCAGAGGTCTGATAAAGAAAACTGCAAAACACTATATGTAGAGGAAAACTAGACACTGTACATTACAGTGTGAACATAAAGACCGACAATCGTAGACATACAGCTGGTAGAAACGCATCCAGAAAAGACTTTTACATTCAATAAAGTAGTTTGAACATATAAATACTTCTTCCACCTCAGTCTATGACTCCAGTCAGAAATGTTTATACTTCATTTCATCATAGTCGTCAAACCCATTTTCCTTTCTATATTGTTGTTATGCCTGTATTATATCATAGAAGCTCTGATTCTGATTATTGTGATGTCAATTGTTTTCTGTCCAGACAGATAATATCGAGGAGGCAGCTGAGGACCCTGGTCAGGAGGAGGTGGTGCAACAGTGCATGGCCAACCAGGCCTGGCTGGAGAAGCTTTTTAACTCCTTCGTTGAACTGCTTACCCTTAGCACCAAGGCATGAAGATCAGAGCCTCAGTCTTAGCCTCTGAACTCCTGCACACGCACGCACACACACACGCACACACACACACGCCCACACACACAGTATCAAATAGCTGAAGATATCTGGAGTCAGTAACGTGAATGAATCTCACTATACAAACAGAGCAGCTGGTGTCAGTTTGTTGTAAAGTCCATCTTAAAGTAACTCTTGAGTTCAAAGTTTGTATTGACAAATAGAAGATAATGAATTCTGTGGATATGGTGGATTTTCCCCAAAATTCTATTGATGGAAGTCACGTGGGCAGCGTGATGAGAGACACTGTTTGTAAGGACATGTTAATAACTGTGGTTTGTATAATTTATACAGTGACATTTTTAAAATGACCACCCCGAGCTGTGGGTTGTTTGTTGTTATTTTTTGAAGAATATTTTCAAAGGATGTACATAAATGAGTCACCCTGCTTTATTGTACCGTTCAACCCGCAGTGTTCAAACTGGGGATGTATGAGGTAAAATGAGGTCTTAGTGCACTATATGATGTTTCTACAATCTTCAACAAAGATAAAAAAAATAAATAGCCCTTTGACACAATATAAAATGTATTCTTCGAACCAGGATATATATTTTTTTCTTTTTAAAATGCAGTTTACTGCTACAAATCATGAAGGAATGAAAAAATAAATACGCCTTTATCTAAAGAAATGTGAGAAGAAAGGATCCTCCAGCAGCCTAAATGTCAGTGTTTTAATGTGGTCATTTTTATCTGTTCTTGTTAATTGATATTTCCTATTGCCTCTCCTGGAGACTCTTTCAGTGTGTAAATACTGTACAGCTGCCTCATTCTCGAACTGGCAGTGGCTCTTCTGTACATGAAATTCCTGTATTTGACAAAAGGGAAATAAAACTGATCAAAATGACAAACGTGATGAAAAATGAACAGCATTGTGCTCAAGTTTTTCACATGTCCTTGAGACAATGTGAGTAGAAAACATTCATATTCTCCACTCATCATCCGAATGTCACAGTCATACACAGGTTGAAATAGTAGAGCTCATTTACCAACAGGAAGGAAGTCAAAATTGGAATTCAATACAAGATGGCCAAATTCCTGTTTCATGTAGGGTATGGGTACATGAGACTTTTCTGTGGGACTTTTCATGCCTCTAGATCAATGCAGTTGGTCATTTTGCTGGCACACACCAAGCTTTTAGACATAGTCCTTAGAGGTTGGAGACATTCCAGAAGCTTAAAGTTAGACTGATTTATTCCTCACCACTACGTCACTGCCAGTGGTGCAGGTGGACTGCAAAAGGTGGATGGAATATTGAAGAAATAGGCAATCTCCAAACTCCTAGTTGTTTATTTATCCAGTGCAAATAAACAACTTGGACACAGATTATTAACAGGACAGTGATTTTGAACACTCATCAGAATTGGCTTTAGAGTGGATAAAGCAGGCTAACATGAAGCTTCCTGTAAGGTCCTGGCATCAAGCCTGCTGATGTCAGAGTGATATGGGACCTTAAGTTATATGGACTGCAGTAGCTAACTTTGATTAAAAATATTTTTTTTTTAACAAACTTTTTAAAATCGTTAATATCATGGCGGTATAACAGAGATCCTGTATAAAAAAATTTGAGCTCGCATACCCAACGATAACAGCAGATAAAAAGTTCTCTTGCAGCTGTATGCATTTGTTTGCTATTAGCAAACTGGAAATCCTGAGCACTGTGTACATTAGCATGATTGTCAGCGCGAAGACCCACCACCTTTGCTCATGTTGCTGATTGGTTGTTTCTGAAGAAAAGCACTGCTGTAGTACGACCACAGGGAGGGGGGAGAGGAGCACTTTTTTTTCAGAATATCTGTCTTATGTTATACTGTCACAACATAGTAACAGTTAAAAAAATATATATGTAAAAAAAAAATAAAAGCTATCTTGTACAAGTTTAAAAACTGTTTTGGGTTTTAAATGAACAGTAATTTTGTTATAAGAATGGTGGATGCTTGAAGCTTGATGGGGGGGTTTATCTTTGTCTACGTCTATATTTGAGTATATATATACATGTATATATATACATATATGTATATATATATAAATAAATAATTAACTCTTAATTCTCCATCATGTTGAAATGTAGAGCAGATGATATAACATAGTGGGCTGGGTCAAGGGGGGCTGTGAGTCTATCCAAGGATTAGTGGGTGAAGAGGATGAGGGATGTCCAGAGGAGGAAGGACATTAAGCTTACAGACACTGTTTTATTAGGAGGACAGAGACACTGCCTTGGACGGTGAGAGTTGGGTTATTACACCAACGGGTAAGTACAACAGTTCATAGACATTAGTGCCCTGAATGTTAGAATTATTTCTTAGGATCCACTTCAAAGTATCTGAATGTAGTGCTTCAATTCACAATTTAGCTTTAATAGCAGCTTGATGGTTAAATAATTGCAACTGCAGAAACCACATTATCATTTGCTGTCTATTGGTCATTTATTGCAGTCAATATTATGTAAAACAGTCTTTCTCAATCTGTGGTCCCCGGACAACTGGTGGTCTGCAGGCACTCTCTAGTAGTCCGCAAAGTACTGCATGTAAACCGTTTATTTGCCGTGATGTCAGCTCAAAGTGTGATGCATACAATTAGCTTACCAAAAAATTGTTTAAAATTAATAATGGATAAATGGCTTAAGACCAGGTCAAACAAAATAAAAGCTGAAGATATTGGTGGAAAGAAAACAACACCAGGACAACTTCTATGATCAGAGGAAGAAAAAGTCCTATACCTGCTAATGTGCGAGCAATTCGATTCTTTTGAATGGTCTCCAGTCTTAGTTAATGCAAACTGTTCTTTGTTCTTACAACTTTACCTGCTTATATGGCTCTGCTCACACGTCAATAGCTGTTGTTTAAATTTAATTAAAAATGATTTAAGTAAATGCAATAGATAAATACAATTGATAGAAATTGGTGGATAACTTTACATTTAATAGTGCAGAAAATGACTTTTGTTTCTGTCAAAGCAACTACAGTCTATTTTTCTATTAGTCTGCAAATAGCCCTAAAATGCTAGAAATGCACAAAACACTTGGTAGTAAAGAACAACTTCTTTTTGATTTTCATGGGTTTGACATTATTGGAAAGTTCAAATCCATACTTTCAGAATTTTTAAATAACTCAAAACACCCAGAGTCGACTTGGTCACTCCCATTTACAAAACAGCATGGTTGAACACACATAAGTGTGTCAAGATGCTAATATTTTCATTTAAGTTTGTATACATTAAGATGTTGTGTTGTCGAGCAATTTCAAGTTAGTTTGTCTGAAAGTGTTTGTTCGATGGGTTAAGTGACGGTCAGCCTGAAAAAGTTTGAAAAAACACTTATGTTAATGTTACTTTTATAATTGCTGAGCCTTTATATAGGTGCATACATAAAGACACTTAGATAAAAGTGATTACTTTAGGGTTGGTTCTTGATTACAGGAAATAAGTTTGAATATTTCTGCAGCAGACGCTCAGGCATGGCGCCAGACGTGGAGAAGATCATCCAGAGCATCAGCCTGGGAGACCAGGATGCCGTCCAGCTCTTACTGGACAGCTACAATACCCAGGTTACTGATGGTTGCCATGACAACTGCCTCAATTTGGCTTGAAACATTTTCCTTCTTTTGTAACCATGGAAACAATGTGCAAGGCACAATGAGAATGGGTGTCAATGCCTAGAGGAATGTTTGAAATGTCTGCAGTAGCACCAAGTTGGTCGGCTCAGTCTCTGGCTTCATATCAGCCAGAAACATGTTGAAGCATTTAGCCCTTCTCTTTCTCTGCTCCACTCCTGCTGCTGCTGTTTGAACAACCATTTTACTACCAAATACCAAGATAATTTTGGTATATTGTGACAAAATTAATCAAGTAAATGAATACATGTACCGTTTACTTGTAAACGATACATGTAAATGGTGGTTTGAACGCCAGACCTGTCCATCTCTGTCATTGTGACTTTGGGTAGTCATAGGGCCCGGTGGGGCCAGCTGAATGGCAGTCATGCCTCTATCAGTCTGTCCCTCAGCAGCTGTGATTACAGTGTAGCTCTCATTAATGTGGGATTGGGTGAATGACTGATTGGAGTATGAAGAGGTTTGAAGTCCTCTGACTTGATAAAGAAATATAGAAATGTCACCCATTTATCATTTTACCATGTTTTTTTTTTTTGACACTGAGATTATTGTCTGGCTGTCATAATTTTAATATTTTCTCAGTATGTCATTTGCTTTAAGTTTTTGTCTTTATGAAATGACACTGATCTTTGTAAAACATTTAGTCCTCCATCTTTTTTTAAATCTCTCCACAGTACACAGAGTGCTTTTTTTTCAATACTGAGGCACAAGAGAGAAAAAAGGTCAGTAAACAAAATGTCTGAGTCTTTGAATCATATTGCAAAAATATTAACATATAAAGTTAACCACAAGCTTCATGGACCCCAAGACAGATGGACACCAAGTCCCAAGAACCAACTGGAACCAGAACCAACACCCCAACCCCACCAACTTCCACACACAGCTTTGTGGCATCTGCTGCAGATGCCAGCGGTTTTATTCTGAGTGCAGTGTCTGTACACCTGGCACTGCCTCCATTTTGAGCTTGCTGCACTTTTCAGTCTTCACGGCTTAGACTTAGACTTCCATCATGTTCCACCTGTCTTCATGACTGTCTTTCCTCAGTCATCTCCCTGCTGCAGAACCTCTGGAACAGAACCTGGCTGCTATAAAAACCAGACAATGGGCAACCTCCATGTGCAGCCCTCTACTAAGCATTTTCTTGTCATCAGATTGAGAATATTCATAGTGTATTTTTGTCATTGTAATACTGGACAGACTTCAGCTTTGCCTTCGGTCATCAATGATGTCCAGACCCTTGTCCACAGTTTTAAGACTATGAACATTTTTGCACAGGACCGCAGTTGTTGAAAACAGCACCACCTGCTGTTTGGTAAAGGCATCACACAGTCATGGATGTTGACTTTACTTCTTATCAAAAGGGATAAATGTCATAATCTCTTTGAATCTATTTCTGGACATCTTTTTCATTGTGAAACAGGAATCCCCATTTTTCTGACCAGACACTATCCAAGTTCAAAATGTCAATAGTAGAATGTCACCACTTCTTTGTTTTTGTCTGCTCTTTTTAAGTCTTACTCTTATTATCTTTTCCTTTTTCTTTTTTATACATCTGTTGCTGTTCATTCTTGGACCACCTGTCTGTAGCAACAACGACTGGAAGAGGTAAATAAATCACCCAGACAGAGCTGTGCTGACAAAGAGTTCACACCGTCTTACATTAATCTGAAAAGGTGCTTAAACTGTTTAGTCACATCCAGTCTCTGGACTGGACTGGACAGTCGCTTTTGGGTGTCCTCTAAACAGCTTTGTGTTCCAAAGCTGTTTAGATACCTCATGACTCATTATATTTCCATCCCCATGAGGGGGACATGATGTGAAGGATGTTGCATATGAAACTCACTTTTAACAAATAATAAAATAACTCTATTAACCCATGGAATAGTGGGCTCCTGATTACAGATGTATAGAAAGTGTCAGGATTGGTGAAGGCGAAGACGAAAATATGAAGTCTTTTATTATGTAGGGCATGTGATGCTCTCATTTCGACAGTCCAATGTGGTTGTCAGTTAAGGGGTATCAGGTTTTATGAGTTATATGATACATACTTCCTTTGCTCTTCTGCCATCTTGTCTGTATTTAGTGTTCAGTCAAGGTGCTATTTCCATATTTCCAAAGTAATAGGAAGCAGCAGTTATTTTGAGGTGTAGAAAAATAGAAAATTCATGGAACTTAAATATTATGTGGGACAGGTGAGGAAGATAATCAATCAGGTGAAAAAAAAGCTAAATTAACAGGGAAAATATTGAGCTGAATAACTAAATTTACTAAAGAGATAAAGGGAAACAAGAAATAAAACCTGACATTTGAAGGCTCCCAGGACCCGTTATAAACTGAGAACAAAATCAAAACATGGATAACAGAACCTAACAGGACTGAAACAGAGAGAAAATGATAACCAAGACTAGAACTGAAGACAAGACTAGGATACTGAAGAGACGAGACCAGGCATAAGAACTACGTCAGACTAACTAAAGCAAAAATCTAATTTATGGTAAATAACACAAATAGCAATTAACCTAAACCAGGGATGCTCAAGTCCTGTCATCAAGAGCTACCATCCTGCAACTTTTAGATGCATCCTTACTCCAACAGACTGGGATCAAATGACTGAATTCCCTCACCAGCTGTCATTCTGCTCCCAGCAGGCCTATCAAATTGAATCATTTGGTGTTGGAGCAGGGATGAATCTAAGTACCAGTCACTTTTAGATTTATTTTCTTGTTAGACTGAAAACTAACTTCTGCACCTTGTAAATAACATCCCATGTAGTGTAGCCATCACTTCTTTGAAAAGTTTATCTTTATGTTAAAACCTAAAAATAGGAATAAAACGATTGTTCTTTAAAAACAATAGATTTCCGGTAGTAAATATTTATCACATTTTTTTTTTCAAAAGGTCAGGTAATATTTGTGGATCTAAATTCATTTTATTTAGCTACATTGAGGGTATGAATGGTTCATTGGGTTGTAAAGGTTGCTGACCGCTGCTGCTAACATTGAGTCCAGTTTGATCCAGCCTGACTAATTAACTCTCTTTTGGCCCCAACACGAAGTGAACCTGACATGTTATTTTAAACTGTGACCCATTAAACTGTCAAATCTCTGTCTTTGAACTCTGTAGGATTAATGGTGTAACTTCTGGAATGTTTGATTGATAAGAGCGGCACATGTTTACAGTCCAATTAACTTCTGCATCTTGCTTTCCTCAACAGATTAATATACTTAGTCCTATAGTTTGACCAATGGTATAAATTTGTGTTGCAAGTTGGAGGGGACATATTGACATATTGAAGAGTTAGTTCAAGTTCCTACTTCTTACACCGCTGTAGCATGCTCTTTGGGTTAGGATTGTGTTAGGATCATCCCCACAAATTAAACTGTCATTCATCAAATAAAAACAGTGACCAGGTTTCATTAGTTGTGACAGCTGTCAGTCTTATTGACCCAGTGTTTGTCACACTGGGTCAATAAGACTTTTTTCAAGACAGAAAAAACACAGTAGGGACCAATGCTATATTAATGCTACAGCAATAATATGTAACACTGAAACCAGACTCATAAACATCAAGAGTTCTGTAAATGTTGATATCTATTGGAATATACCCTCATTATTAAACAGCCCACAACAGCAGTATCTGGTCAGTAACAACACTCCCAACATATGGAATCCAGCAATCATTTCTGAACATGATCTTGGCAAAAATATTAATACCTCTAATAAAACTACCCATGGCTGAAGTCCAGTAATATCTTCTGTCTCTTTCCACTACAGTAGAACATGTGTAACATCTGTTGTGTTGAGTGATCCACATTCATTAATGTGACACACTGTGCCTCTGCTTATCTACATTCGCTTTAAGTTTCTACAGATATTAAACAGTAGGGAGGGGACCATTCTGGCCTTAAAGTTTGATGTACTGAAAATAGATCTTTGTGTTGCCATGGCTAATCAACAGGGTCAATACATCTTTGCAACTGCAGCTCTTCTAGGACCTTTTTAGTGTTGTATGGCCTACCAATAAAACTCCAAAGAAGGAATGAAACCATTGACCTGAGAGAAAGTCATTGGTGGCCAGCTTTGTGTTGAACACTGAAACCAAGGATCTATAATTGGTGAAACTAATTTTAAAAAGTGTATCTCAATGCTGAATGATGTTCTGTGTGTGAAGTAACCCATATAGTAAGTCTAAACAGGACGGAACATATTATAAAAAAGAATTCCAGTGAGGGGCGATGTTGGATTTAACGTCTTTTTTGTGGACCACCCAACTGAATGGAACAGACCAGGGAAAAAACAGAGTACAAATACTGCATGAATGCAGTATAGTAGTGTGATTCATTATTAATGATGTTATCTGTGGTGTTACTAATTCCATCTCTTGGTTCATCAGTTCAGAAAGAACAAAATAAGGGACTGTGCTTCAAACTCTGATTCGGACATTGACTCAGATGATGAGAGGCCAAATCTTCTTCTCAGAGAGGTAGGTCAGTAAACTCATGTGGTCTGTTTGTTCTCCTGTAGCCTCTGGACCCAGAACCTCCATTCATCTTTTGCAGCAGATTTACCTGTATCTAGATTGATCTGTTTGATCACAATCATTTGTTTAATCTTATTCTTCTTCATAATCTTTGGAGATGATTATTCAAAGAAAGATTCTTCATAGGATTGAGAAAATTATGAACAACCTTCATCATCCTCTTCACAAGACTGTGTTGGGAAGGCAGAGCATCTTCAGTCAGAGGCTTCTTCAGATTCAGTGCAGTACAGACTGCTCTTGAGATCTTTCCTGCCAACAACCATCAGTATCTTCAATAAATCTTTGAAGAATCTAAACTCTTATTTAATTTCCCTTTAGGATTAATAAAGTACTTTTGAATTTGAATTGAATCTATCATGCTTCAGCGCATGTAATAAACTTAAGACTCTTTAAATGTCCATGTAGTTGATTTGTGCTGAGGCTGAATTCTTAGATTTCACCATAATATTTTTCCTGCAGGATCTGGCTGCAGCCCTGCTGTGCTTTGTTGGTGGTCAGTTGCAGGCTGCAGTGCTACGAGCTTGTCTGCATACTCTGCGAATCCTCTCTCGTGACCGTAGAGCTCTGGGACCAATGGTCACTGATAGCGCCCTTCTTACCTTGACACACCTGGGAGGTATCAATCTTCTGCAGCCCAGCCAGCAGCAGGACAAGACAAAAATTCAAGATCAGTGTGACAGAGCACAAACACAGATCCATGAAAAAGAAACAAGTGGGTCTCATGGAGCAGCAGATTCCGATCAGAGGTGTGCAGTTTCTTTTTCAGAGTGTCACTCCTTTAACCGGCGAGGGAACGTAGGGCATCTGGTGCTTGCTCCTGGGAAAAAAGATGCCCGGGAAGACGACAGCGAGGAAGACGGGAAAGTGGATGATGGGGAGATGTGCAGGAAGGAGGCCATGAAAGTCTTGTGTAATATAATCTACAACAGTCCACTGGCCAGGGAGAGAGCCAGCACACTGAGGTGACAGTTTTAAGTTGTCTTGTTGTTTCTGTATTATGTAAAAGTTCAAAACTTCAGTTAGTTTTGACACAAAATCAGAGATTATTGGAGCAGACAGAGATCCATTCCTCTTTACACAATCTCTCCAGTTAAATGTTTTTAAAAAAACTCTGTGAGGTTTCCTTCTCTGAATGCCTTTTTGTTCAACAGATTTATCAACAATTTTGACATGCATGGTTTGCTATTAGGAGATAACTTTGCTATAATTTTCTTCACAAAAAGCTATGCATCTACTAATCACATCAGTGTGGTTGTGTGTAAGTGAGGGTTACCTCACACAGCATCTTTGTGATTTGCCAGTGACACCACCATCCCAGTCCATGCATACTAGCACATCATTTCTGCATTTGAGTAGCACCAAACTGCTATTCATACATGTTCTATCAAAAGCTTAAATGCTCTGAAGGTTTAATGAATGGTGCTTTACAGCTGCTTAGCAACCCCTTGCCTCACTAAAAGCTTCATGTCTGTCTCCATGGAAAGGCTTCTACAGGGATTATGGGAGAGTCTGAAGCAGGGAATCTGGAGTGGGGCACCACCCACTGGCCAGTTTTACAAACTGAGGCTTCTCTTCTTACTAACAGCCCTGAGGCCTGAGCTCAGGCTGCAGCTGCAGCAGGTAAACACTCCTCACCCTCTCACTATCATTAATGGCTTCATCTAAAGTTTGTCTCAGTCTACTGCTAATCTCAACCATGACTCTGTGACAATGGTGATGAAGGTGATAGGAGTTTGCCCAGCAATTGACAGATTGCTGGTTTGGTCCCCGCTCCACCCACCTCCGTCTTTATGTCCTTGGGTAAGACACTTCACCAGCCATGCCTGGTGATGGGGGTCAGAGGGCCCGGTGGTGCTGGTGCATGGCAGCCTGTCCCCGGGCAGCTGTGTAAAGCAGCTGGGGGTTCTCTGGACTTGTTAAATTGCTATACAAGTCCCAAATAATTTACTCTGAATTCAACCTCTGTGTTTTGTGGTATGTTGCGCACGCAAAAATTAACTCATAGAAATGAATTTGCAAAAGTATTCCCACCATTAATTTTTTTTCGTCCTGTCACAACTACAAATTTCAGGATGTGATATCGGGGACATAGAAGAAAAATGATGGGTAGCTGAAAAAAACTTCTACATAAAACTCTGAGAAGTGTGTGGTGCATTCCTGTTTAGAGCTGCAACTAAGAATTGTAATAATTGATTATCTTGATTATTTTGATGATTAATTTGATAGAAAACTGGCACATTCAGCAGATTGTTCATTTAACTAGCTTCAGAATGGAAAGACTAAGCCTTTTTTATGTAATATTAGAAATATATAAAAAAGCAATTAAAAAACAATTCATTCCTGAGGTGAATATTTGAACACTTGTAGTAAAAGTTGCATCAGCGGCTAATTACATAATTCTACTATCTACATATGAAAAGCTCAGCCATAACTTTAATGCAAAATGTATATAGCCTTTTGTATAGGTTTGACTTAATTACTACTCTGATCATGTTCTTTCAGAAAATGGCTCTTTTTTCAGTCTGTACACTCCCGTTAACAATTAATTGATTACTAAATCAGTTGACCATGATTTCAATGATCAATTTCTGTTTAGACCCATTTACTTCAAAACCCCTAAATAACCTCCAGGCTGACCGGTTACGTTTAGAAGTTGCCTAAGTAGTAAACATCGTCTGAGGATAAAAGTTTTGTGAAGGCTGGGCAAAGAAACATTCAATCAGAGATGGAGCCACGAAGCCCATGGGAAGTCTGCAAACATATTCCAGTTATATATGACTTTGTGTTGGTCTGTCACATCAAATCCAAATTCAACACACTGAATTATGTGGCTGTAAAGTGACAGCATTCAAACGGTTCAAAGTGTGTGAATGCTTTTACAAACACTCAATTTCTTTATTACAACTAATGCTTCAGAAGCTGCTTACCACAGTCCATAGAACTCAGTGCGTTGCTTTGTTCAGGAACGTGGAGTATTTGTTCTGACCTCAGCCTTGGAGCAGTGCCTGGTCTTGAGATGGGCCAATGGAAATCAGCTGATCACTGACAGCACTCCCCCTCCTGTATCCAAAGAGGTGTCCCAGGATGTTATTGAGATTCTCAAAACCATCTTCAACGTCGCTCACAGGTTCTACAGGCAGGAGCCTGACGAGGTGAAAACACAAAGTCATTAGTTCTAGGCAAACGTGCCCATAGTTAGGCAGGGGGTCCTCAGAAAGTTTTCATAGAGTTGGTCAGACCAGGCCAGTAAAACATTTAGGGTAGAATGGAAAAACCAAATCAAATAAAATGAGCTAATGCAGCAATCATAATAAGGATTGTCAGAGTGCTTCATGTGCCCATGCCTTTAGAGCAGGGGTGTTGAACTCCAGTCCTCAAGGGCCAGTATTCTGCACCTTTTAGATGTGCCTCTGCTGCACCACACCTGAATAGAATAATTAGGTCATCAAGGCTCTGGAGAACTGATCTACACAAGAAGGAGGTAATTAAGCCATTTCATTCCAGTGTTTTGTACCTGTGGCACATCTAAAAACTGCAGGACAGCGGCCCTTGAGGACTGGAGTTTGACACCTGTGCACTAGAGGATTGTTTTTTTTGTTTGGTGAAATTTAAGATGACATCTAAATTTAGTCCATGAGGTTTGGTCAGAAATAAAATCTGAAGGATGTCTTTACAGGAGGAAGCTACTTTATATCGCCGCCTGGCAGCTGTCCTACGCCACTGTCTGCTGCTGTCATGTGATGGAGCAGACACAATGGAGGAACTACAAGGGTCAGAGGGTTATCTTTAACCCAGCAATTCCTCGTTATATATATATATATATATATATATATATATATATATATATATATATATATATATATATATATATATATATATATATATATATATATATATATATATATATATATATATATATATATGCTTGAGAAAAATTAACTAAGAACAGTTGTAGGACATTCATAAAGTATTTTCCCCTCAGACATACAGTAAACATCCTGTCAGCCCTGCCCCTGACCTGCCTGGACGTCCTGCTGGCTGTCCCTGTGGGACAGGCATCTCATAAGTATGAAGGTGTCAACATGGACTGTGTACATGCATTGCTGCTCTTCATGGACAGACGACTGAACAGGGCAAGTAGATGTGTTGTCATAGATAGAAACTGGACAAATCAATCTATAGATCAATCTTATCAGCACCAAGGTGATTATTGGTATCAGATCAATACTAACATGATGAAATTGATACTTTGCAATTTTTCTTCCATATCTCCACCACATTACTTGAAATTCCTCACAGAGTTCATACCAGTGCATATGCAGGACTTAAAATGCCAAATATCATGAGCTTACATTTGAGAGCAGAAGTTCATACCTTTGTACTGTTTGCACTTAAAATGTCTGCTTTCTTTCCAGTACAGTCTCTTCAATGAATAATAACTCTAATTATCAAACATGTTGAATTCAGTATTCAAGTTAGTCTAAAATGTTTTCAATCTGAAAAAGACAGCAGATTGACTTCCTGCATTTATTCCTCCTGGAGGGGAACGTACCAACAGTTGCTTGCATTCTGTCGTTGACTTTGCAACAATAACTTAGACTGAGCATGCAAGTTGTGACAGTGGAGAGGAAAACTTTCCATTAACAGTCATTAAGTCAAAAAGAAGAAACCTCCAGCAGAACGAGAACCTGGCTCAGTAGAAGGGTCCATTTGACCACTGCCTGAGGGTTTGAGAAGACAGAGCAGAGACACAAAAAAGAAACAGAAGCATTGATCCAGTGAAAAGTAAAAAGTTAATAGCAGGATAGGGAGAATGATTAGGGAGAATGACTGGCAAACCGAATGCCAGTGAGAGAAGACATAAAGTTCAAAGTTGAAATAGCAGCAAGCAGTGGTGTGTCTTACTCAAACACTGGAAGCACTGATTCTCTCTGCTGGGTGCCATCATCACTCCACCCATCATCAGTCAATGCCTTGCAGTTGCTGCTCCATTTGAGACACAGATTTCTCTGTTGTGGCGTCTTCAGATGGCTTGGTAATTGTAAAACCTCTGGTCCCATGCTAACCAATAATGTGGCCTAATCAAACTCCCTTGTATGGTGCCAATGCATCTTTCAAGTATCTCCTGCATCTGCTGACTCCCACCCTGTTGTGATTGACTATATCACAATATTTAATACTTGGAACATCCAGTCTCTTTAATCCAGTTCCTGGATGATTCAGGAACTGCCTGCAATAGTGTTGCTCAGCTGCCAATGTCGTGGCCATAGAACGGACTCAGTCTGCTCTTTATGATGGAAGCAGTCTCATAAGCTTTTGAAAACTATCATACTTATTTTTTTTTCAGGGTCAGAAGCTGAAAGAGAAGCTGACTCCTGTTCTAAGTTTATTGACAGAGAGTTCTCGGGTTCACAGGGAGACACGTCACTATTTAAGGCAAAAGGTAAAATGTTTGTTTTTCTCTGTCTGCACTGATATTCCTTATTCTGTCTCTCTCCTGTTTTTTTTATTTTTATCATCTCTGAATCAAACATACCACCACATAAAAATAACCTGAGTAAATACAGATACAGACATGAATCACAGTACTATTGAAGATGATCCAAACAGTTTTTGGATTCTTTCTCACTCCGTAGTTATAACACTTACTACTGAGAAAGGCAGTAGTAATGGTTGGAACTACAGAGACTTGACTGAAGACTTACTACATGCAAGATGGCAGAAGAGCATGAGAAAAATATGTGACTCATGAAACTTGATGCCCTTAAACTGACAACCACATTGAGCTGTCAAAATAAGAACATCACATACCCTACAAAATAAAAGCCTTCATTTTTTTCAAAGCAGGTAATTGCTGTTTGGGGCTTTATATGACTGGTTTAACCCAACCTCTGTTACACATAGGATAATCCCCATGTGCAACAGTGTGTAACCATACTGATGTAAGACCTTTTAAAATGAATCTTACTGAATTTTTTTTTTTTTTTTTAAAAAGCCTCATTATTCATTACGTATGAAGCTGACAAATGGCTAGAATGGGATATTGGCTTAGAACAGAGACTCACATGCTCTCTGATACAACACATTTTCATGGTAGAATCAACATGCTAATAGGTCAACATGCTAGTGATAACCCACATGTTACTGACAGCATTTAATATAACCTTAGCATTTTGGTTAATTTTAGCTTATAAGTTAATATTTACATACTGACTTGATTAAGTCACTGTTAGTCAACATGTTAGTCATAACACATATACTACTGTGAAAATGCTACCTGCTCTACATGCTTGCATAGGCCTCATGCTAACATTAGCCATATAAGTATTTGAGTTCATTAGGGACTGAACATAGCAATGCATAGGAGAGTAATGCACTGCCTTGAGAAGGAAGGTAGTGCACTGCATCGCTCCTGGATAGGATATTATTAATTTTGTGAATATTTTTGAGGTAAATGAATGCTTATTTGTTGTGAACAAAGTTTTGAACATGTATTTTTGTAGGACGTTCATTGGTGGTACAGTATTGACATTTGAATCAGAGCTGTATTTTTTTCTGTTATAACCTTTTGTCTCAGATCTTACCTCCTCTGAAGGACGTTGCTGTTCGGCCTGAGCAGGACAGTACACTCAGAGGCCAGCTAGTCCGCCTGATGACACATGTTGACACTGATGTTAAGGATTGTGCAGCAGAGCTGCTGTTCGTGCTTTGCAAAGAAAATGGTACAATTATATCCTACATCTTTATGATATTGTCTTCATAAAAGTTTTACTTAGATATTTTTGTGTCCAATTATTCAAGACATTAGTGATTGTTAGTCAACATGAATGCTTGAAAGTTTTTATACTACAAAATCATGGTCAAAAAAGTACACCATCTAATGTTATTTCTAAAGAACAAGCAAGCATAATTTGGCTTATTTCATTCACACTCTATATGAAGCCTTGTTGTAGACACAAAGTATTTACTTGTACAGTGATAAGCAGACATGTATATTAATTGAACATCAGAATCATATTAATTTGTGACTGTTAATGATGCATCTCAAATGTAGAGGAAAGTTAACACAACAATCTACTTTACTTCATTTTAAAAAAATTAATGGTTGCTCGACACACACCTGGTCCAGATGGAGACTAACAGGAGTTTAGTCATCAGACTCTACTTCCGATGGAGTCGCACAGAGAATTATGACATCTCCAGCTGATTATATTTGCTCATGGGAACTGAGTGAATTTCCTGCATGTGGCAGAATAATCCTCACACTCAGGTAGGGAATTTGGATAATCCACTCCGCTCTCTTTGTAGCTAAAGTTAAATGTTACTGAGATTATTTTAATGTTTGGTCTGAGATGTATATGAATCTTAAATCCAATGCTGGACTGCGATTAGAAAGAGATGTAAGTTTTTGCACTGTTAGTATTAAATAGAAATATAAACAGTAATATTAACAAAGAGTTCATGAGTATTTTGCTGTGGAAAAGTTGGGCAAGATTACTGAACTTTTGATTATTTTACAGAATGTGTCTTTCTGCTGTGTAATTAAAGTTTGCATTTTTACATTATTATTATTATTATTATTATTATTATTATTATTATTATTATTATTATTATTATTATTATTATTATTATTATTATTATTATTATTATTATTATTAAGTTTATTTGATAGGGACAGACACACAACAACATGGACAAATTGAGCAAAACAGCAGTCCCATGTATGCGTTACAGTGCAATAGCAACATCTAATTCTCAGCACTTGTTCGTACATGTTCTTACCCTCAACAGTAACAGGCAATCTGAGGATAGGAACCTTGGTGCTGCATTGTGTTCAGGGATGGAGAGAAAGATAAAGATGATCTGCTAAAATGGAGATGTCTTACCTGTACTTCTGTGTAGACTTCATGAAATATCGGAGAACAGAACAGATGTTACTTCAGCAGCCACTATATCACGTATCTTGCCTTTAGAATGCAGACAAGAATTCATTATTCTAACTATTTAAACTATTTAGAGTTAGGCTGATAAAATAATTTACAACTGGCAGACAGCAGATTAAATGCCCCTTGATGAATGGAGCTGCATCTTCATTTCCCCTGACCAAACTAGGATTTTATTTTTTTTTTTATAAAGAAAAGCTTACATTGCTCACCATAGTCTTATTTAGAGGGATTTGACATATCTCATTGATTTCACTGTGAACAAATGCTTTAATATTGCTAGTTGGTAATGTCTGACATGTGGGCCATTTCTCTTGTTACGGTGCAATCATGCAATCATGCAATCATGAACCTACCTGCTCATGACCCTCCCTTTTCACTAATATTATTGAAAACATTCTGCCAAGGAAAGAAATGCAATCTTTCTTGTGAAGAGTTGCCTCAGTATTGTTCTCATCCTATGTGTCTTTGCAGTAAGCCGCTTTGTTAAATACACTGGTTACGGGAATGCTGCAGGGCTGCTGGCAGCTCGGGGTCTGTTGAACGGCAGGAGGAACTCTGGGGACGGCCAGTTTACCTGCCACTACTCTAGCGACTCTGACTCAGACACAGAGGAGTACCGCCAAGTCAGATCGAAGATTAACCTGGTGACAGGCAGGGTGGAGGCAGAGCAGCCCGACCCTATGGAAGGCATGACGGAAGAACAGAAGGAGGAAGAGGCATGTCGTCTCATCTGCATGATCAACAGACTATCACAGTGAGAACATTTGATATGATATGACTCATGATCCTTTTGTCTACTCAGTTATTAAGAGTGCTCAGAAATTTTCCCTCATTTTATGATACAGCATATGTTTTAAACATAACAACCCATAGCAACAAAGGCAAAAAACAAGGCATACCAAATTTTTTAAAGGCAACAAAACAAAATAGATGTACAGAAGTATTCACACCCTGTTCCATGACTACAAATTGAGCTCAGGTTCATCTTGTTTCCACTGATCATCCTTTAGACCAGGGGTGTCCAAAGTGTGGCCTGGGAGTCATTTTTGGCTGTTGAAAGGATTTTTTTTGGCCCCAGACCAGAAGTTGAGACCACCTGAGGAATCATAGAACAAGGCCTTGGTCAGAGAGGTGAGCAAGAGGCCAATTAGCAAACCTCAATGGTGTCAGAATAAAAAAAAAAAAAAAAGTACTGAAACATGGACCACCACGGTCCAGTGGTGCAGAAACTTGGAGCCTGATGGCCATAGGAGCTCGATTCTTGGTGGAAGGTGGCTTGCAATGATGAAGGAGCTTTGAGACTGCAGCTGAATCTCTGGGGTCTGAAGGACCTGGCTGGAGACTACAGTGCGAATACTTGTGTACAAGTGTTCTTTTTTAGTTTAACTAACAAATTGAGGTTTTTCATTATGAACTGGCATTTAGATCAGTTAGGCTGGGCCACATACAAATCAACTAAAGAAAAAAATGAATCAAAGTCAATGCTGTTAATATGGTATTAATTTGAATTTTACATTTTGTCTTCTTTGCGTCAAGAGGAAAACAAATTTTTTTGGTTAAAGAGGAAAACTGTGGCTGCGCAATTGGTAGCATTGCTGCCTTGCAGCAAGAAGGTTGTGGGTTCGATTCCCGGCCTGGGATCTTTCTGCATGGAGTTTACATGTTCTCTCTGTGCATGCTGTGGGTTCTCTCTGTGTCTTCTGGCTTCCTCCCACAGTCCAAAGACTGTTAGGTTAATTGATCTCTCTAAACTCTCCTTAGGTGCGTGTGTGTGTGTGTGCATGATTGTTTGTCCTTTCTATCTCTGTGTTGCACTGCGATGCACTGGTGACCTGTCTACAAAATGTAGAAGTGCTGTGAAAGCTTTAAAATGTCCTGTTTGTATTTTCTCTCTCTCATTCAGAGACCAAATTATTCAGCCAATGGGTGTGACAAGAGATGGAAGACTGGCTCCTCTGTGGGGCCATATGAGAAGCTGCACAGAAGAAAAAGAAGAGGAAGAAGAGGTGTATGAAGAGGAGGAACAGGGCTTGAGTTCAATGCCACAGGGATTGAAAGACAAAACAATGAAATAGCAAAATATTTTTCTGCTACACTCAGGAATGAACAAACAAGTATGAGAGATTATCATTTCTTATTGGGGCCCTCTTATTATACACTTTGTTCTCTTTAATATTTATTTTTGTTTCGTCACCTTATACATATACATACACCCCAATAAATATACATCAAATGGCAGCCCACTCTCGAGAAGGGAGTTATTACTTCTGTTGCCATTTCGATTTCCATAGTAAACATGGCGGCAAACTATGGCTTTGAATTACAATGGAAAAGAATGTACCCTACAAAATAAAAGCCTTCAAATTTTACTCAGCAGGTAATTGCCACTTTGGGTTTTATATGACTGGTATAGCCCAACCACTGTTGCACATGGGGTTGGTGTGGCCTTTTAAAATGAAGCTTACTAAAAATTTAAAGATAAAAGCCTCTTTGTTCTTTACTTACTCTACATTTTAAGTTGAGGGAACTGTTCAATGAGATATTGGCTTAGGACCAAGAGTCCATGATTGCCAGTGCACATATTCTAATGGAAGGGTCAGCATGCTAGTACTTTATCATGGTAGTGATAGCTGCCACATTTAAGTAGGGTGACCAGACGTCCTCTTTTTCCCGGACATGTCCTACTTTTCAGACCTAAAAAAATGTCTGGGGGGGATTTCAAAATCGTCCGGGATTTTGGTGAACTGCCTCAAAACGCATTACATAGTGTTACCTCCCCCCGTTGGCGCATGTTTGTCCGCCGATTCTACCCCCCACCCCCCAAAAAAAGAAGTGTCCTCCTTTTCAGAAACCCAAATCTGGTCATCCTACATTTAAGCTACCATTTTAGCTGGGTCTTATGTAAAAGCTAAGCTTGATATACTAATTGGAGTACCTTAAAGTTACTCAACATACTGGTGATAATACCTACTTCCAACTAGTGTCTACATGCTTGTTGCTCAACATACTAATAATAGCCCTCATGCTAACATTAGTCCTGTAGCTAACGTAAGCATTTTTGGTGATTTTGAAAATTTGGAACATGTTTATTATCATGAATGTAGTAAGTCAATGTAAGTCTATATACAAGTGATCCCCACATTCTTCTGACAGCAGTTAAGATAACCTTATAATTTAATTTAAGCTAATAAACTAATGTTTGCACACTGACTGGAGTAATTTTATATTAGTTAACCCTAACCCTCACCCTACTGGTAGCATCAACATGTTAGTCAGTCATTATGCTTGTGATAACCACCATGCTAACATTAGCCTGATAGTTAAAATAAGCATTTTACCTGTTTTTTTTATTTTTTATTTATTAGTTATGTTTGCTTACTGAATGTAGTAAGTCCATGTACGTCAGCATATTGGTAATATCACACATTCTAATGACAGCATCTATGGTAATCTTAGCATTATAACAAATTTTAGCTTATACACTGATGTTTTGGATACTGAATAGAGTAATTCAGTATCCAATATGCTAGTGATAACCTCGTCCTACTGGTAGTTTCAAAATGCTAGTCATTTGATATGCTAGCAACTCTCATGCTAACATTATCCTTGAATCTAAAATAAACATAATGTTTGATTTATTAGCTATGTTTTTCATAGTCAATGGAATAAGTCAATGTAAATTAACATCTTGTTGATACCACATGCGCTACTGACAGCATTTAATCTAATTTTAGTTCATACACCAATGTTGTCATACAGAATAGAATAAGTCCATGTTAGTCAACATAATAATGATAATAATGAAGCTTTTGACTACATTTTAGTTCACGTTAGCAGTGTTGCTAATTTTCAGCATCAGAACACTGGGTTTAAACCGACACATGCTCTTAAATTTCTTCAGAAATGTTCCAGTTTCAGGATATTTTACAGCTGCTTCATCCTATTCAAGATTTTTTATTCATAGACTAACTGAGTGATTCTTCTGCTGCTGCATCTACAGCAAATCAGATTATGTGTCAATGATGTCAGAAAGAAAGAAAAATTAAACTTGTAAAAGTGACTATTTTCAACTGAATTCATATTTTCTGTTTGCATTCAAACTATTAAGCTCTTTAGAATGCCATGTGTTCATCTGAGCTGTTTACACAGTTTAAATTATGTATGCTGTTTCCACACCAAAGGAAATACAATGAAGTTCCTTTACATTGTTTTCTGTATTAGTCATGTTTTTAAATTGCTACTTTGTACAACATAATTCTACCCCCTCATTGTTTAGCAGTGTTCTTGGAGAATATTCAATGTAAGAAAGTGAGAAAATGTGTCCAAAACTTGTAACCATTACTGGATTCTGTTTTGTTATCTGAATATTATGAATTTAAACTTTTAAACTCCCATATAGTGACCAATATGTGAAAACATGGAAGGTTTGATCAAAACTAGTAATACTCACTTTTTCTTCCCATAACCTGTCCAACCTCTTCCAACCTATACTCCATCTGTTTCACTGTCTTTCAAGATTATCTCTAATGTGAGCCAACTGCCCAGATTTTATTAATTCCTTCTTACCTCAATAAGGAGGAATAATCCTATTACACATGTTCAGGATTCATTTCTCAGCTTGCCTCTCTCAGTTCCTCTGGGTGTGTGTTTCTGTTTTCCCTTCACTGAGAGAATCCTTCCAGATGAAGATTATTACATTGTTCTTAGAAATAAACTCTTTAAAATGTACTGTTGTCAACCTGAACAAATTATGCATGTGGATCAGAAGTCTACCTAAAACCACAACTCTGCTAGATATGGAAAAGATTAAGTCACAAGAAAAAATCTTGTGACTTAAAAAAATCTCAAATAATTTTTCTGTAGAAAAACCCCCAGACATGACAAAAGTTGAGCACACTTCACTGACAGAACTGTCATATAAAACATGAAGAGAAGCTATCATTTAGGTTTGGGCATTTATTGTATCATTTATTATTTATCACGATAAATTTCAAGTCAAAAAAATAATTTAGTTTAGTCTGATAAATGCCCTGCGACAGACTGGCGACCTGTCCAGGGTGTACCCCGCCTCTCGCCCGGGACGCAGCTGGAGATAGGCATCAGCAACCCTCCCGACCCCATTAGGGAAGAAGGGTGTTCAGAAAATGGATGGATGGATGGATGGATAGTCTGATAAAGTTTATTTTGTGATGATAAATTCCAACTAATAATGTTTTAAATCCTTCTCAAACTGCCCTTATTGTCATTGATAGTTTTACTATTTGCTGCACTGTATGTACAATGAAAGCACCGATAATTACTAATAAATTTGAAACTGAAAACAGTTTCTGAATGTAGTTTAGTGATACAAATGATGCTTCTTCATGTAACTGCTGCTACATAAAGAAGTGTGTTACAAATGGGAATGTTTTTCAAGAGCAGTATTTGTGTTTGTGGTTCTACAAGTGCTGTCACACAAAGTCACGGTTGTAAAGTTATCTAACAAAGAAATAAGGAACACGTCTCACTTTCATGTTTATTGTTATTATAATAGTACTGCAAAATATTGTGATAAAACCAAGTCCAATTTGCCCACCCCTACTCTCATTGTCTGTGTTGTGTGTTTAAGAAAGTTATGGTATTTGATCTGAAATGTCTAAGTGTGACACATCCTAAAGCAAATTAAATTCTAGAGGAGAACGTTCTCCCTGTAGTTTGTCAGTTGTATGGTAGGTCAACATTTTACATTATTTCTTGATACTTTTGGAATGGGGAAAAATGATGTGAGGAGATTGCTGCTTCAGCTGACCCAAAAAATTATATAAACATGCATGAGTATTTACAATGTCCAAATGGCTAGTGTAAACAGACGTCCTCAGTTTCCATGTTTTCATGTGGAAGGTTTCCAGAAAACTTTGCGAAATATGGCCTCTCCTGTTTTTTTTTTCCACTGAGCTTGTGAAAGAACATTTTGAGATACTTGACTCATCAAGAATCTCAAAAGGGAAAGGCTTGCTATAAAATAATCTGATCTTTCTGTAACAACGCACAGATATTTTTTCTGCATTTGTCACAAGGTTGAGCTTTGCTGCAGAACTGTGACAACATTCCAAGTGTTGGTCCTCCTCTCTTTTCTTAGCAACCCAAATCCAAAGACCAAATAAGGTGCTGTGTGAGATAGCCAAGGAGGCAGTTGGGAGTGTTAAGAAGGGAAAACCCCCATCCCAGCATAAAGATCTGAACTTGTAGCTGTTAATAAGAATTATGATCTGTGACTATTCCTGAAAAGACAGCACGCACATTCTGGAAATTCACAACAGATAAAAATAAAAATTAAGTTACAATAGCCATAGAAACAACATTAGAGCATGGTTATTAATTTTATTTATTTATCTCAAACATGATAGTAGAACAAAGTCACACACATAAACAAGAAATGCAAAAGACACATATTTTTTGTACCACAATTATCTTAACAGGTTTGAAAAGAACAATGAACACCTACCCCATAAACTCATATCATGTTTTCAGATGGACAGCTCATACATCACAACCAGCTGTAATAAAACACAATAATTTAATTAATCGACAACGTCAGCTATTATTAAAGAGTCAGTATGTAATTGTTTAAAATAAAAACTATTTCTTAAATATTTTAAAAATGTAATTATGTCATGAATATACACTGCATGGCGGGAAAAAAAGCAAACAAAAACCACAAAATGCAAAACAACAACAAAAAAAAATCAAGTCACCACCTAGATCTAACTAATAGGTACAAATGTTTGATGAAATAAAACAGTCCCAATTTACATGTAAATACAGGTGCATTTATGCATTATGTATTATGTATACATGTCTATGTATATATGCATTCATATACATACATAAGCATATTTTTATACGTTGTGTATTTATGTATGTGTAACGGATATTAGATATACAGTTGGAATTCTTGCTAAAATATGTTTGGTAAACATCTTTGTATATATTTTACAACTGCCTTGTGATGAGTGGTGTTTGGCGCCCCCTACTGGTTGCCTATAAATAAGAGGCGAAACTAGAAATTCCACACAGACGGTTTTGCACTCTTATGTGGTAAGTCATCAAATCTGGTTCTCCTCTGACTTGTTTTTGTGGTTTTGTTCGGGGACTAAATTGGAGTTTGTTGCGATACACAGAGTGACAGGTGGATCAGTAAGGGAGGCTAACAGGATGTTTTTGTCAACCACTCATTACAGATAAAAATGTCAATAATTTAATGTGTCAGTTATGTTTGTCAGTTTGTCAGTTATGTTTGCCAATTTGTTAGTTTGTTTATTAGCTGTTTCCATGACAACATGGCCGTTGTTTTCTGTGAAGCACTAGAGGGTGCTATTTAGTAATTTAATAATTAATTTTGCTTGCTATCTGTATTTATTTTTCTAGATTGTTTTATTTATAAAAGAAAGATGAAATTGTATAAAATTTATATTAAAGATGTATTATTAAGTATAACCACTATACGATCACATGTTAGAGAAAAATATATTGATAAACTTCATTCTAATAATCATTTGTGACACAGACGGTTTTGCACTCTTATGTGAGTGACAGGTGGATCAGTAAGGGAGGCTAACAGGATGTTTTTGTCAACCACTCATTACAGGTTGTAAATTAAACCACTTACAATCCAGCTAACTGTCCACCCGAGTCTGTATGACGGGACCGGTATAAAGGAAGCTGTTGTACATAATGTACATATGTGTACATTCAAATATATATATGTTTAATTGACATGTATGTATACATAATACATAATGTATAAATGCTCATGTATATACAGTTTATTTATTTATTTACTGATTTACTTTTTGTTGCATCATGTATGTGATGCAAGTTAAACAGACAAGAACTTGATGGAAATAGTTATGATCCACTTGGGTTCAACAGCATACTGATGATAGAATCATGGATCACTGAAACAGTGGAACATTATGACACTTTATTAATACCATAAACTCAGCTTCTCTAAGAGCTAAAACCAAGCAAGAACTCCATAGAAACAGGGGAAATGTGGAGTTGAGTCAGACCAGGAGTCACAGGAATCCAAAGAATGAATTGTATAAGCAGAATTGCTCCCAAGACATTAATCTTTTCAGAGTTCAGTTGCGGGTCACAACAAATTGGAAAAGTTATTGCCAAGCATGCACAACAAATTTTGCTTTCTTTTGCTTCTTGTGTTGTGCATTTATATTTTGACATAAGGGAGCAATAAAGAAAGACACATTTAAAGATATTAGTTATATTTTACAGGTGATCTGACCTAACTAAGTATTTCAACAGAAAGCACTTATAACTACAATCAAACTATCTTCTACCTAGAGTCATGTACCTATGACTCTGGGTACATGAACATGGGATAACAATGAACAATCAAGAAAACACTTTCCAAATAAAAAGTTTTAACTGCAAAACTTTTCAGATGATACTTGAAAAATGCAAAGAATTGAATCTATGGTTGTTTGTGTAATGAACAGATCTATATTTTCAGTGATTTCTTTGTGAACATCACACACGGTGATTGGTTTTGAAGACGACTGAGTGAGTTTGTTTGCTGCTATATATTCCCCCCGGCAGGAAAGAGGTGAGAGGTAGATTGCTCCACTCCTTATCCATCCATCAACTTTTGCTCAGGGTTTGGTATTCCCAATAGTCAGGTGGGAGGCAGGGCACAACCTGCTAATTCATCACAGGACAACATGAGAACACATGAGAACAATGAGCAAAAACCAACTCCATTCAGAAAGAAAGATCCTATTTGTCAAACAGTGCATTAAGTTCAGTTCAGCTCTTCAGATTAGTTTAAAATATCTAAGGCAGGGATGCCAAAGTCCAGCCTTCAAGAATCCCTCAGTTGCTTGAACCAGATACAGAAAACATGTTAATTTTTAATAGCTGAAAATGTAAAATACAATGTAAAACACTCTCCTCCACTATTAAACTTCACTGTTTGCCTGCAGCTGGCCTGGCAAGCTTCTCAAAATAAGTCACCATGGTAACTTGTGTGTGGTTGATTTTGAGACACAACAACAGCTGCAGCACAGATTGAAGAGTAGGATCTTGAATGTGTGAACTTGGAATGTTTGACCTACAGCTGATTTCTGGGAAAAGCGATAGGTTTGATTGATCACTTTTTTTGATATGGCTCGGGTTATATGAAAGAGAATGAGACAGGATTTTATGAGAGTTGAACATTTGGTGAGCAATATCTTTATTTGGATAACAGTTGTGCGTCACACTGTTCTTTTCCTTGGTTAGTTGGGTGCCTTATTGCATGCAATGTAGAAATGCAGGCCCAGTTGTTTGAGAAGTTAAGATTTTCAGGATTTATTTACTTTTTTTAGTTCTTACTCATTAACTTACCCTACATTTTAATTTGTCACCTTTTTTGCTTTCATGTGTTTTGCAATGTGCTTACACTTTTACAACTATATTGTTTTACTCCCCATTTCCCCATATACTAGAGAGAGAGAGAGAGAGAGAGAGGAGGCATTCCATGAAAAACAGGCGTGTCAAAAGGTTAAGGGTCCATGTGGAGAGGGATGGGTTACATTTCGAGACACGCCTCCCCTTTTTCATGCTATTTAACTGCCACAGCCCTCCTCCCCTTCAGAATTCTTGCCTGTCTTTTCTCCACATTGTGAATAATGGTAGAGAAGAGGATGAACTCCCTTGTAAAATGGGCGCTCATACTTTTTGGACTGGTCTCAGTCATTCTCAACATCGTCTTCATAGGCATCCACTTGGGTAGGAAGCCCAAATGTTCGGGTCAGCATGTCCATCAGCTGAAAGGTAGACATGATGACCGCAGCATGGTGTTTGCTGATCTCACTCAGGAGGAGTACTTGCAAGTCCAGCAGTACATGCTTAAAGAGAAGGAGCTGAATATCTCCACCAGACAGACCACCATGCCGTCGGAAAACTTTTTATTTCTAATTGATCTCTCACTACCAAAGAAATCGGAGGCTCTGGCGTACTTAGACGGGACAGGCAAAAAGCCAGAGAGAGAAGCAACAGTGGTGGTCTTCTATGGCATGAAGGGCCACATCAAGGAGTATGTGGTGGGGCCTCTCCCCAATCCGACATACCACAGAGATGTAACAAATGCAAGATACAAAATGGAATTACCTATCACTAAGCGTCTGGTTACTATTGGGGAGTACGCTTTAATGTTTAAATTTTTTGACACTGAGGTCTTCTCTAAGTTAAAGAAACTCCTGAAAGAGAGTTTTGGTGTGGATGGAGAAAAACGCTTGAATGCCTTTGAACAAATGCCCCGTGGGGTTCAGTCAGGGGACAGAAGAACTTGGGTTTCCTTCTTCAGAGATTTGAGCGGCATGTACATTCACCCGGTGGGCTTCGAGGTGCTGTTGAACCACAAGAGCACAAACGCATCTGAGTGGAAACTGGAGAAGCTGCTTTACAACGGGGAATATTTTAACACGGTGGAAGAGCTTAAGATGCAATATGATAAAGGGAATGTGACAAAAATTGTCTACAAGGAATCTCCTGACTACGGCTCTCTCAAGCCTAGAAAAAAGCCGCTGCAGATCCCACCCCAGCAGTTTTATGCAGAGGGAAAGCGCTACAGTATTCAGGACAATCACGTCTTGTATCTGGACTGGAACTTCGCTTTTGGACTTAGTTCTCTCACAGGTATGAGAGTGTTTGATGTGAGGTTTAATGGTGAAAGAATCGCCTATGAAATAAGCGTGCAGGAGGCGATGTCAGTGTATGGTTCAGTAACACCAGGGATGATTCTAACAAAGTTTTTGGATTCAAGCATCGGGATCGGGCGCTTCGCACATGAACTTGTTCGTGGTGTTGATTGTCCTTATAACGCTGACTATGTTGACACATACCGGTACATTGATGTCCCGGGTCCAGTCAGGTTCAGGAATTCCATATGCATCTTCGAGCACAACATGGGTCAGCCCCTAAGAAGACACTTCTCTGATTTTTTCCACACCAATTATGGTGGAATGGTGAACAGCGCTTTAGTCTTCAGAACAATAACAGCTATAGGAAACTATGACTACATGTGGGATTTCATCTTTTATCAAAGTGGATCAGTAGAAGCCAAAGTGCACGCGACTGGCTACATCTCATCTTCCTACCTGGTCAAGGGTAATCTGAAGTACGGACACCAAGTGGCAGAAAAAGTCCTCGGGAACATCCACACACACTTCATCAACTTCAAGGTGGACCTAGATGTGGCAGGTAAGCATCATATTATTTAATGTCTAAGTGACCTTTGGAAATTAGTTCTCTGTTAGTTATTTTCTTTACATGTGCAACATTTGGAAATATGAATAAACAGTTTTTCTTATTAGGTAGAAAAACAAGTTCTCCATACAGTTTTGTTAAAATTCAAATTAATTCAATTGAAAAAAAAAAAAAAAAAACTTTTGGATTGATCCCAGATGTAAAAAAGTAAAACCATGCTATTTAAAAAAACAACAACAAAAAAACAAAAACATTTACCATGGTAATTGTTTGTAAAAAACATACATGACCTAAATGTTTTGTCAATGAAAAAAAGAATTTTGTCTAGATTCCATCGATCAATGAATTACAGGGTGATTAGGTTAATAGACTTCCCCCAATATACAATACTCCTTTGATTTCATTCATTTTATTGGGCACAAATCATTGAACTTTTTATGCCACCAAGATGTCATGTGTCACGATTAATGGGTAAAAATCATTACTGTCCTAAAACTGACATAAGCTAAATTATGCTGTAAATCATTTTACTGTTTCCTCAAACTTTACATCTGTCAGATTGCATCTCTATAAATGGAATATCTCAAATTTATTCTTACCACTCAAACATTTTCCACTTCAGTATGCCACAACTCCAAACCTAGATGTACAGTCCTATTCTGTAAAATAATTGGGTGAAACTGTGTGGTGAAGGGTGCTCTAAGGAGTGGCAGCTCGGCTGGCAGCCCCAAAGTGAAGCTTTGGGTAAATGGACGGTGCATAGTATGAGCTTAGGCACCCCCAAATGACTGCCATGGGAGATTCAAGGGCTTCAAGAACAAAAGAATTAAAGTAAATTCTACACCTTAAAAGAAGGGAAATAGCAAGATAAATTATCCTAGAAGACCACTTGTATTGATTGAATTGTGGGTAATGCAACTGTCTGACATATAGCTAACCCCTCTTCCAAACAATTTAATTACTTTGTCTTTGAACAAAGTAATTACTTAAAACAAACTAAGTAAACATGCAAATGCAGATGGTCAAAATAAACAAGGCTAATATTAATAAAGTCAAATTGATCAGCATTATACCCTGCAACATAACAAAGTGGGTATATCTTTGATGAGAGAATGGCATTATGACATGATATAAAGCTCAACATAATTTTGCATAATACTGTCCCAGCCTTCCCTGCCATCCTTTCTTTTCCACACTTTCATGCTCTTCATTGCCAGTCATTTTAGGTTTTCAGTTTTTCCTCATACTCTTTCCATTTGTTGAGGCTGTACTTTGTGAGAAATTTAAAACTTCTGGTCTGCACTGCACAAATTCACAAATTCATTACCACTATATCACTGTCCACAACATCTATATCCAATGAACTTCTAGCCCTGCGGTAAATATCTTGGGCTTTGAAGGATTGGTATCTAGAAGTGAGTTTGGACATCCAGGGATTTTGAGGGTGAAGTGGTTGTTGCTGAAGAGCAGACAGGTAGATTAGGACATCAGAGTTGCAGGTGTACATGAAAAGTTTCCGTTCCACAAACGGATTGACAGGTAAGCAGGACCTGGAGGAAGACAACAGGATTCCAGGCATGTACAAAATAAAACAGGTCCGCTTCGATTATTGTGTCATCTTGCTGAAAGCCACGTGATACATAGCAAATAATGCCTCACGTCACATCAGACATGTCACTGCTTCATTGCATTTGTTAATCCTCATTTCATCAGCAGTGTCTGAAAAGAAGCCAGAAAGAAAGAGGAAAACTTTTCCCATCCATCCCAATGATTTCTGTGCTGTTATTTTCTGTTTTAACGAAATGAAATGAGAAGCTGCTGTGAAGCTGTATGTTTTTTCATGTTAAAATGGAAATACTGACACTGTTGTTCTTTCTGAAGTACAACAATGATGCACAGTATGTAGCCATGTAACCATTTGATTATTTCTACATGACCAAGCTTTGCAGGGTGTTTATAAAGTAGGCAAAAAAGGAATTGAACATGTGGTTGTTTTTCTCAGTAATTGGAAATCTTTCAGATAGAGAAGACATAGACATATCTGATGAACTCATTTATACTCAGATAAAACCAAAGCTGGATAAATTGGATGCCATTGCACACATCAAGTTTAGTGGAAGAGTTGCTCTGCACATCACCACTGAAACACCACGCCACATGGAAAGTCTGCAGTACAAAACATCATGGTGTGGGCTGTCTTAAAGCATACTGTACTTCTAGCCTTCAGATAACTGAAGGACAAATTCCTGGATAAATGTAATGTAATTGTTGTCATAATATTTAAAATAATTCTGTTATGAAATAACTTATTTTCCTTTATCCTTCCAATATTCTATCTAAAACTTCCTTTGTGGACTCATTTGTTTTGATTTCTTTGTGTGTGTGGATTATTTGGGATATATATATATTTCTAAAACAACACCCTGACATCTTCAGTACTTATTTGACTCACTGTATGAAACAAGTCTAAAAAGTAAAAATAGTAAATGTTGGGCTTTGTTGTACCCAACAACAAATATCTATTGTTGTAATATCTATTTTTCCTTTTCAGGAGTGAAGAATGTATTCCAGACCAAAGACATGGAGTTTACCAATGTATCTTTGCCTTGGATGACTGATCGAAATGCAATGGTGCCTCAGCTGGTGGAAAAGCAGCTCAAAACTGAACAGGTCTGTTGTAATTTTCCTCTGCTATCCTTCTAAGTTTTTATTTTATTTTAAAGAACTTCTGCTTTATTGTGCATTACTGTGACACCTTTTAGGAATAATGAATCCATTCTATGTTTGTAATAATGCATTATGCAATAATGCAGGATTTTGTAATTGTTTCTCCCACATTATGGAATAACATTATTATAAAATGTGGAGATGATTACAAAATGTGAATCCTGTATTTTTAGGAATGATAATTAGGCCTTTCACAATAGGCAATAAATCGATTATTCACATGATAAATTAGAACAAATTCAATCATTTCCTTTTGGATAATTTATTGCTTTTCTCTTTTGTTTCCTTTCTACCAAAAACTGGATGACAAAAGTCTTTAGTCTGGTGCTTTGCTCTCAACTAAACATTTTTGAAGGACAATTTTGTTTACAGAGACTGCTGAAGACTGAGAAGGCTAATCCAAGGAACTTAGCTGGAGAAGCAGACTAGACAGAGGATACAGGAACAAATGAAAACAAAAAATAAAACATGACAATTAAAGGATACCAGAACACAAATGAAAGCTAAAGAAAACCAAAACATGGATACTAGAACATAACAGGACTGAGGTATAGGGATGTTAATCATGGTTAGAACAGAACCCAGATGAGGAAGATTAGGTTAACAATGAATAGACAAGATCAGGACTAACTGAAACAAAAATGTAACTTAAATAAAACACAAACAGGAAATAAGCTAGAGAATCAAGACATAACACCAGGACAACTATACTTAGCTGTCAAGTCTTCCTTTCTTCTCGGAAAGCTACTGTATTTTGCCTCACTGTCCCGCCGATCAGTCTAAGCAGCGTTGCAACTTTAAAGATGTTGTTGTCATATTAGTCCTCATTTTGGCTTCTGCAAAAATGACATATCACCTTTTATGAACATGACTGTGTCTTTAGGAATATTTATGACTTTTGTCATAAATATGACAACATATTTATATTGCCATATTTAAATATGAGAGGCTGGAGGGTGCTATTATATCCTGGGTTGATTCGAGGTTTGTTTATTATTCTGTGTTCAATAGTCTCTTTCTTTGACTAGGTCAATCTTGTGTCTGTTTAGTTCAGGTCTTCCTAATGACTCTAGTTTATGTCTTTGTTGCTCTAGTTCAATTGTTTCTTATTTAGTTTTAGACTTATTTCATAGGCTCTGGTGTCCTCTCCCTCGCTCCCTGTGCCACTTTTGGTAAATTTTTGTTAGTTTGTTGATAATGTTTTTATTAAACATTCTTCCTTTACTCAATGTCTCTGCCTTCTGCATTTGGGTCCATAATCAAATCACACATCATGACAAGAGCAGCTTCAGTGGAAAACACTGACAGAGGGCAGATTTTAGAATTAATTGGTAGGCAAAGGCTGTGTACTTCATGAATTGAATGATGAACTGAATCACCATAGGATGCTGAACTCATCTTTTTGCTTCTCACCCGTAAATCTCAGTTTGTTTGTAAATCTGCATATGCCATTTGTCACATCTTGGATTTTGACTGTCAGACTTCTGGAACTCTTCCACAGGAGGCCGCCCTGCGTTATGACACCAAGATACCTCGCTATCTTCACATCGCTAGCAGGAAAACCAATCGTTGGGGCCATCAGCGTTCCTACAAACTGCAGGTGTTTAGCTTTGCAGGAGACCACCTACCAGAGAGCCAGACTGAAGAGAGATCAATGTCCTGGGCCAGGTAGGAATGGACAAATTAAATAAATAAATAAATAAATAAATAAATAAATAAATAAATAAATAAATAAATAAATAAATAAATAAATAAATAAATAAATAAATAAATAAATAAATAAAGGAAAATGTATGCTATGGTCCAGTTAATGCATTATTATTACTGTTCAATGTGTAACCTGCTTCTCACTTATTGACTGCTTGAGAATTATTATTTTTAATAATTAGTAATTTAAATATTAATTAAGTAATATTTATAATCAATATAATGAATACTTTATCAGCCAAACATTGATGATTCCTCAGACTCCCCTTTTCACAATTTACAATCTGATAAT
Organism: Gambusia affinis; assembly: GCF_019740435.1. Classification (NCBI taxonomy): domain Eukaryota; kingdom Metazoa; phylum Chordata; class Actinopteri; order Cyprinodontiformes; family Poeciliidae; genus Gambusia; species Gambusia affinis. Next base: position 887,828 of record NC_057886.1, read on the forward strand.
AGTACAGCAGCACAAAATTGGCATAAAAAATATATATAATTGCAAGCATACTTGCTATTATTTTTGCAGGAATGTACATATATGTTACTTTTTTGTTTTTGTCTTCACAACTTTTTGGTTGTTAAATTATGCCCAATTAGGTCTTGCCATCTTTTGTTCAGTTCCTGTGTTTGTTATTGCTAGAAAGGTTTTGCCACTTCAGTTCATTTCTTTGAGTTCAGTCGTATGCATTCTTGTTTTCTGTTCTTTATGCTAACTGGATTTAGTTCTGTGTCCAGCAGTAATTATTTAAAGCTCACATTCTAAAAAGTCCTCATGTACGTTTTCAGCAGCACAGTCAACTTCCATCATTGGTTCCTCTGATCACCATACTGAACTTCACAAGATTTATTTATTTCCAGTGTTGCATTTATAATGATGGCTGACTCTTCTGGTTTAATGAGTGGCTCAGGTTCCTGGGACAGTGGCAAAGAAGCAAAGCTGAGGGTCTCCTTTTGTTTCCAGTCCTAAATCCTTCTCTTTTTTTCAGTGCCTTTTCTTTTTATATTCTTACCCATTTGTTCATTAATATTTCATTATATATTTTGGTTTACTTAATGTACTTAATGGAATTGGTGGCATGGACTTTGGTTTGTTTTAACTTCATTTGTTGGGTTTCTCACAAGAAAATTAGTATTAACCAGCAGAGTGAGAACTCCAAAGATCACTGAAGTAATCTTGTCCTCCATAGTGGTGTTGTCTCAGCAGCTGCTGTCTGTTGGGGTCTGTCCAGTCTCTGGGACAGTGTCATTGTCAGTCAGTGAGCTTAAGTCCGTCCAAAACCAGATCAATGTTCTCGGCGCAGTGCCCTTAGTCTGTGCACAATGGCATTATATGATTCCAAATATCTAATCTACAGTCAATCAACCAGGCCTTTACACAATATAGTCAATTCACAACAACACTGAAACTTAAACATAATCTTGCTGATGCCAAGGTCACTATTGGTATTCTAATTTAAATTCTTATTCATATGGTTATTTATGATTTTGCATTAAAGTTAAAGTTATCATTTTGTTGTTGCAAAATTATAGTTTTGTTTTTATTTCATTCACACGATAGATTCATACAATTATTCTAGTTTTTTGTTGTCACTAGTTATTTTCATTTACCATTTCCTTATTTCTCTAAAGCTGGAGATCCCCAGAACCTTTGCTGGTATCCTACAGCCTTGTTTTATATGCACACAGTTATCTTTTAAACTCACTTTCCAAGTTGCTCCCAGGTACACAGCCGGTTATCCAGCACAAAAACTCTCCAAGGAAATTAATCAATGAGAAATTAGCCTTAAATAGGAGCATCATGGGAACAGTGGAGTTCAGTTGACATACTGCCATTTAACAGCCTGAGACTATATTCAGAGAAATAGCCCAGTATGGTTATCTATACAGTGACCTAGTCACTTGTGATACGTTTTAATCTTTTTTTTATATAATTGTGTATTTTGCTTTCTGTTGTGATAATGTAGTATCTTTAACTCACTTCTGTCTTGATGTCCTTGTCACTCTTTTGTCAGTCAGTGAGCTTAAGGACTATCAAGGTTTGCCCAGCTGGCCAATTGTTAGAGCCAAGGACTTTTTCTGAGTTCTAAACTTGACTGTGCAGTTTTCAGCTTCAGTCATAACCTATTTTCCAGTTTCCATTTAATTCACACAGCCTCCACCACTCTGTGTTTCTAATAACTTCACTTTGGTTAAGTTTGATATTATGCAAATCAGATTTATACAGTGTAGGTCAATAGCTACAGACCTAACTTCATGTGGCTCAGGGATGAACTTAAAAATAGTTTGGAGAGAGCTTCATGGAATGTTTCTGTGTTTGAATAGCTGCCTGTAAAACTTTAACATCAACAACTGCAGTGGAATCCTTTGGATGCAGCTGGGGGAGGCCGGATGTTTCACACAACTGTAGACTCTAGAGAAAAATAGACTTGTTCATTGGAGAAATAAATCATGGCTTTCAGTCTGAAAATTGAATAGGACCTCCTCGGGTGATAGGTATTTTGTTTACCTAAATAAAATGAAAGAACCACAGACAACATTTATGAGTTTTTGACCAAACGTCTGCAGAAGGAGAAGACAATAGAAAGCTGCTTCTTCAAGCAGCTCTCCATGTGTTCTGACTCTCCAGAGCAAAGCTTGTCTGTTTTATTAGCACAAACAAAGAGCAAGGGGGTTGATGCTGATAATAATATGGGGAGAACACAGACAGTTTTATAACTAAGGAGTATATCAGAAACCCATCTGCAATGAACATGTTTCAGGTTAAAGAAAGGTTAGCTTTGTCTCACACACTTTAACAAATTCCTCCTCTCTTGGGTGCTTATACTAAACCTTTAAACAAAAAGCAAACTGGTAACTACTTATGTAAGAATGATAACAAAACCTAATTATTCTAACAGTGAGTTTGGCAGTGTCCATTAGGATTCTGCATTGTGTGAAGAGTAAAGTGTATTTCCTTTTAAAATTCATCATAAGATTGTATTTGGTACTTTTCTGAGATATTTTTACCCTTGCTGTCAGAAACAGTTCGGTAGGATTTAAATAATTTCAAATTTGAATTTACAAACAAAACTTTAACATGGAAGCATAATGTTGGTAAAACTTCATTCAGCTGCATATTGGGTTGAAATGAACTAATTTATTGTTCTTGAAGGATATAAGCAGACTCTTTCAGAGCATCCCCGAACACCCTCTTTATTTCTGTTATGGCCCCAGCCATTCTCTACTAGAGTAACATCATATTAAGAGGAAAACCTGCTTGCTATCTGATGGTATGTGCCCCAAACATAGGAAATTCTTTACTTTTTTCCCCCTGTGAACATTGTGGCTTTATCCTGTGACTGGAGTGGACAAGCATTTCCTTCCTGCAATATAATTGCAGGCCCTTCCTCCCACCAACTGTCAGATCTACAACCAACACTGTTTCTAAATAACAACCATAAAAATAACAGAACTGAGCTGGGTAACATTCATTTGTTTTTCCAAATGAATTATCAGCACACAAAATTCATGTTTAAAGTAAGGTTTGCAGTCATGCAAAGTGTTATTTGGAGCTCACTGCTTTGCTGCTTACCTTGTTTGAATAGAAGGAAGGAAATGACATGTTAATCAGATAAAGTCTTTTGGAAAATTCCTCTCAAAACTGGCGCAGGTTGCCGAAGTGGTGGTCCACAAGTGCTCCAGAAACAGATTTTCTCCACTGATGTGGGTATATTTCCTTGAAAAATAAAAGTCAACCAGACACTTTGAAGAGGTTCTGATGCCGAGGGCCAATGAAAAGAATCCTGTGCGTTAATACATGACAGAAGCGAACATTTTGACTCCTTGCAAGTCAAAATGGCATAACTGAACTTGAACTATAAAATCGCTGCCAGGAAAAAAATGGCAGTTTCACAAAACTGATTGGCTAAAAGTCATGACCTTGTTTATCAGTTTAACAGTAAACACAATGAGGTCAAAACATTATAGTAAATATAGAAATATTAACAGTTTGAAAAATATAACCCAAAAAGAATATAAAAAATTCTAGGCAACTCCGGGAAAGAATAAATGTTATGTTTTTGCACTTCTATTTAGGGGCTAAAAAAAAAGGATTTTCTACAATGTATCTCTATTAAAGTGTATTGGTATTAGACATAAAACAAATCCCAGTTGATTAGTGTAATTGGACATTGTCTACAGTAAATAATCCAATTAATGAGCATTATATTGCTTAGTCCACTAGAAGTTTCACACATTTTCTTATAGACTGACTCCATGTGGAGAGACTACATCTCTCTCTCACTTACTGTCTACATCCTGCCTACGAGGAAGAATTTCACAGGACTGCAGTTAAAACAAACTATCTCGTGGGTACTACTTTTAGAAACTCTGGGAACCAAAGACGAAGTAGTCTTTTGGGATCTTAAGATAATAATTTTCCTTGTTTAGTAACATACATAGTTTCTTTTGTATTAATCATGGGTCTTAGGATAATCACATTGCAGTAATAGATTATTTTAAATCTAGTAGATAAAAAAAAAACCTTTTTCCTTTTCAAATATACTTAGGGGGGCTGCACAGTGGCGCAGTTGGTAGAGCTGTTGCCTTGCAGCAAGAAGGTCCTGGGTTCGATTCCCGGTCTGGGGTCTTTCTGCATGGAGTTTGCATGTTCTCCCTGTGCATGCGTGGGTTCTCTCCTGGTTCTCCGGCTTCCTCCCACAGTCCAAAAACATGACTGTTAGGTTAATTGGGCTCTCTAAATTCTCCCTAGGTGTGAGTGTGAGTGTGTGTGTGTGCATGGTTGTTTGTCTTGTGTGTCTATGTGTTGCCCTGCGACAGACTGGCGACCTGTCCAGGGTGAACCCCGCCTCTCGCCCGGGACGCAGCTGGAGATAGGCACCAGCAACCCTCCCGACCCCATTTAGGGAAAAAGGGTGTACAGAAAATGGATGGATGGATATAATTAGGGTGGATTAGTAATTTAGGTTGCAGATATATGTTAACAATTCTGATAGTGTTTATGTCAGCAGGTCCTGACAGCCCACCACTGAAAGAAATACCTTCAACAAAAAAAAATGTAAAAGCTTCACAGCTTTTTCTAAAATTCCATAATTGCACCGCTCATAGTGCAATTCTGCATATTGATGGCAATTTGGAGTGGCTTGGGGATTGTACTACCACCATTGCTTTCCATTTAACAGACTTCTAGCACAAGTCAGACTTGTGTCATGAAAAGAAATACTCAGTTTATTTGTATTTCCTTCATTCTAGGACAAACCTCTGCATTCTGCTCACTCCAGGTTTGAATTAGATGATTCTCACTTCCCTTTGGTTACTCAAGACTACCAGCACCTCCACTTAGCGCTACTGATTTTTCTCCTCCTTCAACGCTGAATGCTCTCCAATGTATTATAAGCTTGAAGACCCAAACTCTATTATATTCTGCACTCATCTCTTCATCATCATCATCATCATTACTTGACAACCACTACTCTCTCCTTCTTTAGACATTTCATAATGACTGAAGAACCAGAAGCAGTCTCTTTTGCACATATTTCTGTTCCTTTGCAAATTAACTATTTAACTCCTAATTTCAGTTTCTGTGTCTGTTTCTGCATGTTGATCTGGAAAAGCCCTGAAATGATGAAATCAAGTACATGAGCTCTCCTGACACAAAGCAGAGTCCCTCAGAGGGATTAAGGGTGCAGAATTTCTCGACCGATCACCAGCAAAGGATTCATCTTTCTTCCTGACAATGTTCTCCACGGGTTTTTTGAATTTCCCGTTCAACTCTAACCAAGGCTCTCAGAGAAATCTCCTAATCCCCTGGTCGACCACTGGATGGAGTTATCTAAGGGTCAATCCAAATTGTTTATAATGTCTTCCAAATGTTTTGAATACCAAGATAAAGTGATCTTGTGGTGTCTTTCATAATCTGGACCCAATTTCAGAAAATCCCACTCCACAAGTCATGATGGAGGTTCTTGCTATTCAAGGTCTTTAAGAGTTGTTCTGCATGTTTCTGGTGTTTCCCCATTTGAACAAAACTGATTGTACAAAGCATGTTATTAGTGAGGTACATTATATCTAAGAAATCATTTTCAGCAACTGCTATTTTCCTCTTCTGCCTTAAAGTATGTCAGTACGCAACTCCCTAGGACAAAAACTGAAGGTCACTAAACAATGTCAGGAGTTGAAATCTCTTTCTAACATCACAATCTGAGCTCTCTGAACATTCAGAGATAACAAATCTGTTTGTTACAGTATATTTTTGGTCTTTTCCAGGTATAAGGTTGCCATCACCAAGCATAAGGACTCAGAACAAACCAGCAGTAGTCTTTACAATCAGAATGATGTTTGGACTCCAGCTGTTGACTTCAGCAAGTATATTGAAGACGACGAAAGCATTGAAGATCAAGTGTGTTGTGACATAATTTGACAAAAGAATGTAACCACACAAAAAAACTTAAATTTGAAAAATATAACCTGCCTTATTTTGTGTCTTTAGGACCTTGTTGCCTGGGTGACCACAGGCTTTCTTCATATCCCTCATGCTGAAGACATACCTAACACTGTGACAGTAGGTAATGGTGGTGGAGTCATACTACGACCACATAACTACTTTGATGAAGACCCATCTATCAGCTCTGCAGATTCTGTGTACTTCAGCCCTGGTGCTGAAGGCAGCTGTGAGAACAACAGGATGGCATGCTTGACACACGAGACTTGTACCCCCACCCTGGAGACCTTTACCTACCACGGCTTTGACGGAGTCATGAAGTTTGAGGACTGGAAATGATTTATGTGTTGCTGAGCAAAAGCTTCACAGTTATTTTAGTATGTAAGAAACATTTTGCACTATGTGTTTAACTAAGTGTAACAAATTGAATTAATACACAATATATTGTGGACCTGCAAATCCCTCTGTATTATGTTATTTTATTTACCTATTATGAACACAGTTGTGTTTTTTACCTTCACTAAAGATAAAAAATGATTTTACCTCTGGTGAACACTGATGATACACATGTAAATACATACATATATATAGCTCTGGAAATAATTAAGAGACTACTGATTTTACTCTTTATAGGTCTATGTTTGAGTAAACTGAACATTGTTCTTTTATTCTATAAACTACTGACAACATGTCTCTGAAAGTCTAAGCAAAACTTTTGTATTTATTTGCAGAAAATGACAAATGGTCAAAATAACAAAAAAGATGAAGTGTTTTCAGATCTCAAATAATGCAATGAGAACAACTGAGAAAGAACAACAATGTTTGAACTCAGGGAGAGTTCAGAAATCTATGTTTGGTAGAATAACCAGGAGGTTTTCAATGCAGTTCAGTGCAGTCATCTTTTTTTTCCAGAGCTTTAGTTAAATATATATATATATGTGTGTGTGTGTGTGTGTGTGGAAAACAGGTTTTTATTCCATCCACTGTAATTACTCCTTATATTATTTTTGTAAAAATGCTTGCATGTCACCATTTTGCCATGACACAGAACATTTGAAAAATAAAAAATTACTATTTGATTTTGATTTTGCACTGGAAGATTATTAAGCCATATTTCTGGAGGAATTTATCAATTCTCTTATTTTCTCACAGATGGAACAGAACTGATGAGATCTGACAGTAATTCAACTAACTGTACAGGAGAGGGTGCTGCCTGCTCTGGAGTCATTTTCCACCATAAAATTCTGCACTATGAAGCCTCAGAGTATGGCAGGCCAGGTTGACATAAATTCGGTTTTGCCTGACAAGCCATAATTAAAAATAATAATAATAATAATGATAATAACATTTTTTGTAAAATTTGTTTAGCTAGGTAAAACCACACTGACATCCAGATCTCCTTTTAAGAGTGAACTACGCCTGATATGCACAACAACCTGGTTACACAAAAGTAAAATAAATTAAAACATATGCACAAATTTAAAACAAATTACAAAACAGTTCAAAAGCAATGGCATTGGTTGAGATGGATATGCTGCATGTTTTTAAGAACTGCTTGAAAAAAGTACAATGAAACAAGATCTGAGATCTTGAATTCAAGGCTCCATATAACCCAGTGGTGATATGAAGCTGATGTGATTTCTACTAGTCAGAGAGATATCACAAATAGGCATTTTGTCTAGTAAAAATATATTCACATATATCTTAATATCCTAATATGTCTAGTCATAACCCAATTTGCATCCATCCATCCATCCATCCATCCATCCATCCATCTTCTTCCGCAGGATGAAGGTGGATGCAGGTCACGGGGGTACCAGCTTCAGAAGGGAGGCGCAGACTTCCCTCTCCCCAGCCACTTGTTCCAGCTCCTCCGGAGGAATCCCAAGACGTTCCCAGGCCAGCCGAGTGACATATTCCCTCCAGCGTGTCCTGGGTCTTCCCTGGCACCTCCTCCCTGTGGGACGTGCCCAGAACACCTCACCAGGGAGGCATCCAGGAGGCATCCTAACCAGATGCCCACCTCAACTGGCCCCTCTCGACGTGAAGGAGCAGCGGCTCTACTCTGAGTCCCTCCCGGATGACCGAGCTTCTCACCCAATCTCTAAGGGCGAGCCCAGACACACTAAGGAGAAAACCCATTTTGGCCGCTTGTATTCGCAATTTTGTTCTTTCGGTCATGACCCAAAGTTCATGACCATAGATGAAGGTGGGAACGTAGATCGACCGAAGTTACGTTTCAGATGTCTGAAACATAAATGCAGTAAAACTGATTTTATGTCCAAATGGCCTGCCATACAGTGTAATCCGCAGTCTGGTCTGCAGTTGTTTTCTGTAGAGACTTTACACCAGCCATTCAGCGCATATTAAACAACCTTCTGTGAGAAGTATTGTGAGAACCGACTTACAAGCACAGATAAAATAAATGAATTATGTTTGTAAATGGATCTCTGGCAATAACATGACATGTCCAAAGGGCTAACTTGAGATGTTTCCACTCACAGAGAAAGAGCAAGATGCCAACCCTGCTGCACTGTGAGATAATAGCTAAACATCTGAAAACTCTGAAGGAGAAGTTGTCATTTTATTTGTCTTCATCCTTCACTGAATGCCTTGACTGGATCAGGGGCCCATTTATCAATCAAATCAAATCAAATTTTATGTGTATAGCACATTTCAGCAGCAAGGCATTTCAAAGTGCTTTACATTATAACAAGCACAAAAACACAGTGCAACATAAAATCAACAATCAAAACATAACATTAAGTCAGGTTCCGTCAATAAATTTGTAATTGATTACGTTTCAAATACAACTCTAAACAAGTGGGTTTTTAGTTGAGATTTAAATGAAGTCAATGTTTCAGCTATTTTACAGTTTTCTGGAAGTTTGTTCCAGATTTGTGGAGCAGATCGTCATCAGTTGTTGGAAAGGACATGACTAACTGAAGGAGCAGGAGAAACTAACTGAACTAAAACAACATCGTGTTTTAATGCTAAGGTTTGCTGATGTACCTTTGCACAGTTTTTGTTAAATGCTGCAAAGGAGTTCCCCATTTTCAGCCAAAATCACAGCATTAGCCAGGGCCTTATTGAATGCCTATACCCTGTTGGGAGTCAGCTCACTATGTTAGTTCCCTTTCTTGTCTCTAACCCGATGTTTCTTAATCCCAGACCTCGGGAACCACTGCACTTCATGTTTTAGGTGTTTCCTGGTACACACCTGACATAAATATTTAGGTGAATAACAAGCTGCTGCACTATTGAAGATATCATGCAACCATTTGACTCAGGTGTTCTGGAACAGAAAGACATCTAAATAAAATATTAAGGTGCGTGAGAACCAAAATTGAGAAACCCTGCTGTTTGTGCCAGGGGGTCTATAATGTCAGCTTCCCCTGGAATGAAACCATTATAAAAGCTCCCCGTTCCAAAAAACTGTGATTTTAGTTTATTGTTTATTTCTTGTGTCTAGTCCTCTCTTAGTTACCCTAGTTTTACTGTTTGTTAGTTATTCTTTTATGACAGATTGATTTCCTAGTCCACAGTGTGCCTTCTCTTGCCCCCTGTGTCACTTCCTGTTTCTCTGTCTCCCCTCACACCAGCAACCTGTTAGCCCACCAGTATCTAAACCTTTCTCCTGCTCACACTCCTTGCTGGTTCACCCAGTGTACCCCATCTATTCCCCTGGTCATGCTCCTTGTGTTCCTGTTTCCTGATATTGTGCTCACCTATATGGCTATAAGTTTTGTTGTTTCACCATCTTTTTTCATTAAAACCTGAACTTGATGAACCTCTACTTGATGTCTGAGCCCATCTTCATTTGAGTCCACCAACAAACCACTCAACATTATAGAAGAAATGAGCCCACAGGACCCAGCAGATCCCTTTTTGGAAGAGATTTTTATTAACTTTAGAGACTATTAAGAGTACCTCCACTCCAAGTCAGATTCCACCCCACTGCAATTTTGTGCTACACAAATGGGCTCCTCACCTTCCACCATCTCAGATCTGCAGAAGAGAAAGCAGGTGGATAATCAGGCTGCTTTCACAGAGTTATATCTTCAGACATTTCCACCACAATCACCACCCATATTTTCATCTGATGATCCCTGTCTCCTACCTCTGCTTTCCCAATTCTGTTGTCCTCTTATCGCAGACACCTCCGCCGCAAGGAAACCTCCACATCTTCTCCTGTGGGTCAGCCTGATGCCTCCACAGTTTCTCTAGAGGGTCAGTCTGATGCATCCACAGGAAGTGTCTCCATAGCCTCTCCTTTGCCAGCTCTAGGCGCAGCATCTGTTGAAATTGCTCCAGGGTTCCAGGCTGCACCTCTTGCTCCACAGTGATCTCCAGCCTCCTGAGCTTGGCTGAGGTCCTTAGTCTCCATTCTCTGAGGAGGATGAGGACGACCCACATCTGTCTCCAGTGCCTGATTCAGTGTGTCTATGAGTCCTCAGTGCCTGCTCCCCTGCTCCTCTACAGGCTGTCTTCCCCAGCTCCAGAGCCTTTTCAACATCCCCAGGTTGCAACGGAAACCTTAAGGCCCCGTCTTCTGGTGCCTCAGTTCTTCAGGCGCCAAGCTTCTTTGGCCAACATCCAGATCCTCTTTGGGTCTTCCTTTATCCCTGGTATCCTCCAGACTCTAGCTTTCTTCATGAATCTGTTAAGAACTTCTTCTTTTAAGTCCATTACAGTAACCCAGCTGAATGGTAATGAAGGGATGGATAACAGTCTCAAAGTCCTCAAATAATTGGCTTTATTTTGGCTAACTAAAAACAAAAATAATGACAAATAAATAAACATTTTCATCAATTAACCCTGCCCCTCAACTTTGATGGATGATTTTGACAGATAAAATAAATCATGGTGGAACTGCAGGAACAGGAACCATGAAACAAATAAATACACATTTAATTATTAATACATAGCATGTATTTTAACTTAAAATATTAATAATTTAATTCAATATTAAACAAATTAATTATATATACACAATAAATTCCTTAAACATTTATTGACATTTCATTAATTATTTAATTATGTCACTTTTAACCCTAAGTTTAAATGGCAAAATCTGGTAACTTTGGTAAAAGGAAAGAGGAAAGATTTCATTGGATTAGCCAACTATCCTTCAAGAAAATCAGGTCGACAAGAAATATTTTGATTTATTTGGTTAATTTATAACAGCCCCGAGCTGTGAATTGCGATGGCCAATATGGCATTGCCAATTACTCCAGATGGCCAGTCCACCTATGAAGCTGGCTTGCTCTTACACAAGCAAGCTACAGTGGGACTGTGAGAGTCAGGGAAGTAACAGTAACAACCTTCCTCACCATGTTGGAAAAACCATGCAGATAGCAAAAGCTAATCCCACACTTGCATGTTTTATTAAAGACCACTGACAAAGATTATTTTTGGCTTTGACGTTACCCCTCTCATCATGCTGTAAAACATGTTTGATTGCAGTACCAAGAATAAGTCATTTCCTCCTTACATGTCATCTTCAGATATGAATCATGGTCTGGTCAACAGTGGACACTAGTTAATGTGGTGGTTGAGGGTAACAAACTGAAAAGGCTATAGCCCAATAGAGTGTAAGTGTGTGCTCCTGTGATATTGGAACAGGCTCTGACTGTAGTGTGCTGCACAGTGCTGCAGGCTTTTCTCAATAGACCGACACAGCACATTAGCTCTGCACCAGAGAAAGAGGCAGAGATAAGTGGGGAGGGGAAGGTATACGTTTTTGTGTGTACATGTGTATGTGTTAATGCATGTTGGGGAGTGGATGTGATGATGATGATGTTGAAGACTGATTGATAGGGAAAAAGGATGCAATATTTGAGGAAGGTAGAGTGGAAAAAAATTAGAAAAGTCTAATGAACTGATGGTCTGCAGTATTTTCTGCATTTTCTGTGGTGCTCAGCAGATACTCGTTCTGCTCCTGGTCTCCCCCCTCCTCTTTGGTTAGTGGTACAGGGACAATCTTGGAAAGAAAAAAGAGAGAGAGAATGTTTAGTGGGCATAAAAAGCTGTTCCGTTCTCCTTTTTCTGTGTTCTAATTAAGTAAAGTGCTTTAGTAGATTGAAAGATAGTGGGAAGTGATGCAGAGTAGAGGGGGGAAAGGACACCAAAGTGTTTTAGTAATGAAAACGTACTTTAATGTCAGAAAAACAAATTTTACATAAATTATGTCAGGACTTCATAATTTACATACATTTATCAATACACACCAATGTTTTCTCCAATAATCTTTACATTTACATAATCTAATTTGAAATTTCTCCAAAATAACAGTACGTGTCAACTTTCTAATCCAGAGAATTATTCCAATAGAAAAAATTTATAATGAACCTGGGAAATAAATCTTTTGAAAGATTTCTGCCAACTTTCAACTGAACCACTGAAATGTTGGTATTAGTAAAAAAACAAAACAAAAAACAAACAATTCAAAACCAGTCATTCAAGAAAAAATGTTTTTGCCTGGTTGCATTAACGTTTGTAAAATTCACTTCACTTGAATTGAATCTGAATTCTATTGTATTGTTTTTAGACATTTTTTGGAATTAATTTGAATGAATGATAATTGAAACTGATGAATCCTTTCATACATCCATTACCTTTGCGGATTCACGAGTGGTGAATAAATCTACTGCATGGCAGTTTGTGATCAGGTAGTCATCAGAAGACTTACCGGCGGTGTGCGGTCTACCTTCAGGTACAAGGTGTTTCTGGGCAACTTCTTGAAAAGGATGCAGTAAAACAAAAGAAAACACGATGTTACTGAACAAAAAGCTGCATTAGGCTTAATCATCAAGCAACATGAAATCTGTCATTTCTCTCCTCTCTCTCTGTCCCTCTCTCTCTCTCGGTGTGTGTGTACTGTGTGTGTTCTCTGTCTCAGAAACACAAACCAAACCAAACTCCTCCTCTTTTCGTGAATTCTGCTGTCCTGTTTTTTTTTTTTTCACTGGCACTGTCCTGACTGAGTGCTGAGCAGGGACCAACGGTGGATGAGGGAGAGCATCATCCACAGCAGTTGGGCGCAGGACCGAAGCATGCCCCAGGGCAGCCATGACTTGCTCGGCTTCAGACAGCGAGAAGATTGTGATAAACTGCGGCGGGATCCGACACGAAACCTACCGGAGCACTCTGAAGACATTGCCCGGGACGCGTTTGTCTTGGCTGACCGAGCCCGATGCCTTCAGCAACTTCGATTACGACCCTAAGTCGGACGAATTCTTTTTCGACCGCCATCCAGCCACCTTCGCTTTCATCCTAAATTACTACCGCACCGGTAAGCTCCATTGTCCAAACGATGTCTGTGGACCATTATTTGAAGAGGAGCTCGCCTTTTGGGGCATTGATGAGACTGACGTGGAAGCGTGCTGCTGGATGAACTACAGGCAGCACCGCGACGCAGAGGAAGCCTTGGACAGCTTTGAGACTCCGGAGCCAGACGTACCTGAGGATGACCCGGCACTCACCGGCGGAGTGGATGGAGACCTAAAGCGGCTTTGCATGCAGGAGGACGGCCGCAAAGCGACTTGGTGGGAAGTATGGCAGCCCAGAATGTGGGCGCTGTTCGAGGACCCTTACTCCTCCAAATACGCTCGGGTGAGTGACTGGACAGAACTCCCGTATCTACTTATTTTTTTTTTTAAATCCTAATTTTCCTAAAATTGGTTTCTGTGCGCTCTATTAATTTGGCCCCTGATATATGTTAAACTTCTGGAGTAGCCAGTTTGAAAGATTTCAAGCATACTGCGGCTTTACCCCACAAACAAAACTGACACATTTTCATTAAACAATTTAGTAGTTGCAACTATGTACTCATTAAGTAGTTTAGAATATTTTGTTGTCACTCATGTTTTTCCATTCATGTGCAGTAGCATGGTTCAATTCATAACATAGTGGCAAATTTTTACTTTTTTTTTTTTCTTTTTTGATTGGGATTACTGAGGTGCGTTGTCGTTAGAAGGTAAAAGTTGAGGTAGTAGATTTCTTAAAATATTCCCTTTAATTCATAAGACTGTGTGATTGGTAATCTAAATAATAGGTCCATGTATGTTTCTGATAGTTTCTTTAGTATCTGAGCTAAAAAGTTTTTCAGTCTTCTGATGCTGAAAAACAGAAATTGAAAATCTGATAAAACAATATATTAAAGAAATACCCCTTGCATCTGTTATACTAATACTGGCATTTTTACTTGAAATAATAGAATAAAATTTTGTTTATGTATTTATTAATAAAAGAGAAATATAATTTGTTGTTTTATTAATAATAATTAATAAATAATTAAATTAAATACATTTCAAGATACAATATATACATAAATATTTAAGTGATATGTAGATTTCTTCCTGAGGAAAGATCTGACTCTTTGTATTGCAAAACAACACTTCTGACTTCTGTTTATTGTATTCACTGGTGCATAATGGAGCAATGGAGAGTGGTGGATTGCATGGGGAAGTACAGAGGCACATATTAATGTTCACCTGTAAACAGATTTCTTTTTGTCTTTTTTATTTTCCTGACAACTTTTGGTGCAACCCAAACGTAAAAGTTTGTCCACAGAGATACACTGATGACCCTTTCCTGTTGGGACCTCTTCGTGGGTGAGACATATTAAGCACCAAGTGGACAGTTTGTCCTTAAATCTGACGTGTTAGAAAACTGGGTAGCATAAGAATTTGAGTGAGTTTGACAAAGGCAACATGGTTATGGCAAGAAAACAGGACAGTTTCTGAGGGATGTCTCTGGATTGCAGTGCACAGAGCTGATCAAAACGGATCTAGGGAAAAGAACAGAGGTGAACCTGTGACAGAATCATGGTGAATTTATGCTGGTTGCAGGGTGGAGGCTGTGTGATCCGATCCAATAAATGAGCTATTGTAGCTCAACTTACTAGAGAAGAAAATTCTGGTGCACTATGTATTTTGACAGTGCACTGCAGTTTGTTGCATATGGTGCTGCATAGAAGCAGAGACCAGTCAAGGTGCTTATGGTGACATCTGACTGCTGTCAAAAATGAACCACCAATAAATGGAAGGTAGTGGCTTGTTCAGTGAATGATGTTTTCTTTTGTATCACATGGATAGCCGATTGGGCTCACATTGCTTCCTTAAGGAACATATGTCAAAATATCACACTGCCTTCTTGCTATTGCAATGTTATTTTGGGCAATGTTATGCTGGGAATCCTTGCCATCCATGCGTATGTTACTTTTTCATTCATATGTAGAGCTTTTCTGCTAAACTCATTCCTCAACAGGCTTAGTTCAGCAAAAAGCTCAGGATCTACCTCTCCTCCTACACGACTTTGACGAACAGCTTTCTGTCACAGCTAAAATATGTCACCTTGCTGCTCATCCATGGATTTTCTTTATAAAGCCAGAACAATCTGGTGAACACTTTGTCTCCTCATTCTGTCTATCTGTCTCTAGAAGTCAACTAAAGAGACAGCTTAGAGAAAGCTGATCTGTGACAATGCTGCAGGTCCAAAGGCGTCAGCCCAGCCATGAAGGTCTTTCTGGAGCAGCTCTGTGGGATTCTAACCTGACCCCGGATAACCCTGCCTTGTCCAGCACCAAAGACAATCATTCAGTCCCTAATGACCTTAGACCTGTTGACCATCACACATTATTAAGGTCCTTGATAGAATCCTATTTTTTGAATAAGCACACAAGTACCTCTCACCACCCACTGCAGTTTGCATTTTACTTTGGGGCTGAAGTCAAAAAGCATTGTACATCTTCAACAAAATCAGTTATAGGGATTAAGATGGCAGCACCATTTAATTAACTATTCACCTTTTTTCCTTCATGCCATTCTTTTGTATTTTTAAGCAGTTTTGAGGCACAGTGGCTAAACTGTGAACTACTGCTGTACAAATTATTCAACAGGTTATTGCTTGGTAACCAAAGCACCTTACTTTGCTAGCCAGGAGAGGCTGAGTGGCTAAAACCTCTCCTCTGCCTGCATCCCCCAGAAAGCTGTGCAGTTCCGAATTGGAGTTCAGTGAATATCCTATATTGTTAACCGTTCCTGCTTTTGTCTTCTGACCATAGTTGGAAAACACAGGGGAGATATTTCCCCCAGGGCAAAAGTAGGTGCGTTCTTTAGGGTTAACTCCCTCTTTTGCCCATGATGGGGGCGAAGCACATGAAAACACAGTGGCACTGAAGTGCTGAAGAGATAACTGTTTAATAGTTTCTATGTTCAACAACAACAGGCCACACAGACTTTTATTAACTACCGCTGCTCCAGTTGCCGTCTTCCTCTCTGCCACACACACCATCTCTCATTTGATCCAAAACATACATATTACAGCATGCAATGCCCCCTTCTGACCAGAGCACCACTGTCACACATCTTCCTCACACACAATATATACACTACTTACTGAACTCCTTATCCCTTATAATAGAGGTACATTCCACAGCAATATATTGAATATTCTATCAGACAATGTGTCTGTAGTGACACATGTTATTATTGATATATTACGTATATAGTCCTACTTAGAATATTGCAAAAGGTCAATGAAGTTCTTACAGAATTTGTGAATGCGCTGCTCATGGTGGCACCATGTTGAAGTATCTTTGTTATGTTAGTTCTGATATGTTCTTTAGTTACAGTTTTTTGGGGTTGAAGGATTACACGTTTAAACAATTATCCCCTCTGGTTTTGGATGCTGTATAACAGATATCACCGATAAATTGGCTGACCAATAAATCAGAAAAAGTGATGGTACAGCAAAACTCACAGGTAGATAGAGTATCACAAAACCACAAACCAAAACCATATGCAGCATAACAGGGGTAACACGGATTAAATAGGAGGAACCAGCAAGGAGTGACTGAAAATTGGTTGTTGGAGTATATTAGCCAACAATTATTGCAATACAAACATACTTTTGTGATATGAATTTTGCTCCCACTATTAGTGTAGTGACGATATATGTTCAAATACACTGGACCACCTCCAGCAGTCAACGGGCGAGAGTCAGAGTATACCCTGGACAAGCCGATAGGCCATTGCAGGAGTATAGATAAACCATTTGCATTTAAGGATTAACTTTGGTCCAATTCAAACTAATCTGTTTTCTGAATTGTCTCTATATAAATGCATACCATTTCTCAATTAATCTTCCTTGAGTTTTCTTTTTACCTCTGCTGAATGAGGAACATCATCTGAGCTACAGTGCAAAGGTTGATAGTGTGAAGAATTGGTTAGTTTGTACAATTAGATCAGCTCATTTCACCACTGTTGCTTAAGCCACTGCTATATTCTGAGATAGTTTGCTTGACATCTACATTTGGATTGCTGACACTATCTAATGGAGAGTCTGAGGTCTTAGGTCATTATCAAAATCACTGGCATCAGTGCTCCCTCCACCATCGGTTCTTCTTGTGATGTTAATTAAGAATTGTGACTTTTGAGAAACCAGATTTATTTCATGAGGAGTTTGGTGTGTGCTAATGAGTTTTAACTAATTCATATTTGCTTACATCAAAATATTCTGTGCATTCCTCATACACCAACACCAGAAATGAAACTCTCTATGGCAAAATCAGGAACAGTTCTCTTTGCCGTTGTTTTGAGTTACTTACAGATTCAGAAATGGAAGAGGATGCCATGTCTACCAACAGTCATAATGGACAGTGTAGGATCTTTGGGAAACAAGTAGGAAGAACTCCAAGTCCTGAAAATGGGGGTGACTAAAGCTCTCATGTCTGGTGGAGAGACCAGATCCAGAATACCAAAATAAATTTGGTGGTCCAATACTTTAAGTACTTAGAAGTACTTATTCAAAGTACTTTTAAATAAAAGTACTTTATTTAAGATACTTTATTTGCAGAAGTAGTTTACTTTTACAAATAATAAAGTTCCTTATAGCATCAGTTATTGTGACAGTTCATCGTCCATGGAGGAATGAAATGACAACAAAGTAAACTAAACTGCTGGTTATGATCTTCAAAGTATAAAGATGAAGAAATCCAACAGGATTTATCTTTGAGTCATTTGTGTCTGTCAAGGAAAAGAAAGCATGACACTTTTCTCACAATCAAAAGCCATCCACTCCTTTCTACCCCTTTGACTGCCAATATAAGTAAGTATCTGACTTATATAACATTGAGAGACATTAGAAATGTGAATATTGTCATAGGTTTAACAACTGTTGACATGCTTTTTAGCCAGTATAGTTAAGCTTTGTCTCACTTTATCAATGTGAAATGAACCATTTAAGCCATCATACCTCTATAAACGGTTTATTCGACCTTAGTGCAATTATGGCTGAATGTATCATATTATAATGACTTATTATTATGATTTTTTTTCTGTTCATTTGTTTGCAGTGTTTTCTTCATATGTTGATTTTTTTCTCTTGTAAAATGCCTCCACATGGCCTGACATTTTCAACAGATGAGAAACAACTTCCCATATTAGTGTAGTAATTCTTTTTGGCCATATGATGAATCCAAGGTTTGTCTAAACCTTAACATGCCTTGTCTAATTTAATCTACAGTGAATATAGAATTAATGAAGCTTATAATTAATCTTATCTGTATAAAGTACTGTCTTTTGGCCACAGTATGGTATTCATACTGGTTGTATATTATAATATGATTTGTATATATTCTTCTGTGTTTTGTGTTGTTTCACTTTCACATTTTTTTCACATTAAATCTTCTTCAATTAAAACACTGGCCTGTTCCCAGAAGGAAGTGGTGCAAAACACAGTTTAGCTAACTGTAAGCATCAGTACCTTTACTTGTCTTGTTCACATTGGGCGCAACATTACATTTATTTTCAGGACTGTCCTGTATCTGAATGCTCTTCGGGCTCAAACCTTTCTTAAAAAATTGTCAACTTGGTCATCGCACATAGTGCACCACCAAAATCCAGGTCGAGGAACGCACTCGTGAGGGGTGTGTGGGAGGGGGAAAGGGGGTATTGCAAAGGGGGGAATGTAAAGGTCAAGCGAAAAACCCATTATAACTGTATGCAGTTCTAGTTTCCTTTTGGGATCAATAAAGTATATTTGAATTTTGAATTTCAACTTGAACTTTATCAAGTAGCAAACACAGTTACAGAGCCAATCTCTGTGTGAGATGTACACACACAATTATCCTTTGTACACAAAGATATCTGCGTTCACATCAGTCTCACTGTATGCTCAACACAAACCACTAAATGCGCGACTATAAGTTTAATTATTTGCAATTCATTTTGAGCCACACAACCAGCTTTATTGGTTGTGTGGCCCAATAAAGCCACACCACCAGTGAACATAGAATAAATGAACCTCATAATTCATCGTATTTGTATAAAATATTGTTTTTTTGGCCACAGGATGATATATACAAATCATAATATGGTATACAAACCACAGTATGACGTTCATACTCTGGCCTTTGACAGTGACCCTTGTTTGACCATTGTCAAAAGGCCAAACCAGTTTCCAGGCATGTTTGTTCTTCACCAATGTAAGTAGCTCCCTCAATTAATTACATATCCTGTGCTATTGTTTGTTATTTTAGATGGAAATTATTTTAGTTCTGCCTGGAAATGTTTTCTTTTAATTCAGGGTGTTTAAAAAGTCTTGCTTCCATGAAAAAAATTTAAGGAAGCTTTATATACATTATTTACAGTTCTTAAATTTTGTTATGGCAGCAGTATGTATTTTTGTATATTCTCCAACATGTAGGGTTTTTTTTCTTACTCTTCTGTCAGGCATAAATTTGAATTGCTTGCTGACATCTCCATTATGTTCTACAACTGAAGGCGCTTAAGACTCTTAATATACTTTTGCCAGCTAGCTAGTTAGCTTTTTGTGTCTATCATGGGTAAGGTGAAATTTATCACCAGTTGGCTGGATGGCATTTGTCTCCACCACAGGCTGTCTTATGTTGCCAACACATACAAGGCTAGGTACATTCTGTGCAAAAACACTTTCAAGCTCAGCACAGTGGGGGTTAAGATTTTATATCCATATGCAGAGAAGCACAAAGCCACTGCCAAAAGCCACATACAGACCTCAGAAATGTCAACTTTTGTTATGTTTGATTGTAATATAACATAATTCTCCAACCATCACCTATATTTATATTTTCTCTGTCTTAAATTTCATTTAAGGTGGCATTGAAAAAAGTTTTCAAATGTTTTAAGTGGGACTTTCTGACACTTTGCAGAAATTTTATAATTACTGTAAATGATAGGCCATGCTGAAAAGCATCAACTCTAAGAGCCAGTGCTTTGGAGGGAATCAGAAGAGTCAACTGCTATGGAGGGAGAGCCGAGTCCCTACTTTTTTTAATCTTTCAGCTCTCATTATCAACCACTCCATCTTGGTAACAGCATATCTTCAAAGATCTGCTGATAGATTTTGGATTGTTAACAATCAAAATTTGTTTTGATTGTTAGCATGGTGGCCTTGTGGCTCTGTGAAAATATAAAATCATACCTTTATGTGAAAATAAAGGGGAACACTACATAGTTAAACAATAATTGGGTTTGATTGTTAAGCATTGGTAGATACTGACACTAACTGGATGCATGAATAGATGGACAGAAGGGTAAGAGGAATATGATAAACACACCTGAAAATGATGTGTTCATAAAAAAAAGATCAAAATCACTTTTGAGCTGTTTTGATCCTGATTTGGACACAGCACTATACAAGAACAAGGCATTTTGCCAATTTCCCTATTTCAAGTGGTTGAACAGCTGTGTTTTGAAATCAGCTTATGTTTTTCTAGTACCTGTGAGTCTTTGGAATAGTACAGAATGGTGCACTTAGTTCATTCATAAGAACATTCTATACATGTTTAGGTATAAAACAATGTTCTAATTGTTTGGTACATAAAAAACTGACAAGGGAGCACTGGATATTTTAGGTGTGAATAAATTTAGTATTACACTCTTAAAACTGCGTCACACGACAATACCTATACTTTACTAATCTCACAGTGGGGAAATTCACTGATCACTCATACATTTTGAGTGACATTATTACACATAACAGCATTACAGGTACTTTATTTCACTTGAGGAATTGCTCTTTGCTCAAGTACTATTAATGTCTCCCATGCTGCTCTGCATTTGTCAGTGACTGGACAAAGTAACCTTGTCAGACTCTGCATGAGTCTAGTTCTGACATTTGTACCCAGTTGTGTCCAAACCACTTTGTGCTGTCAACATGAAAATATTAATTTGTTAAATGTATAACATGGAGACAAGTCTGGTTTACAATAGTAGTTTATGGTGGTTTAAGATTAAAGGATTTCTCACTTAGTTTTAGAAGGAAGAAAAAGAAGCAATCTACATCAGCTGTCTGTTGTATTTTAGCCATGTAGTTTATATGACACCTTTTTAAAACTGTTTCAAAGTATGATTTGGTATTTTTGTGCTTTCTTTTAATCTTTTCTTCCCCTTCCTCCCTGGATTCAGCAGTGAGTCCTTATAATTTTCACCGTTTGAAAAGTGGGAGCTGTATAGCCCAATATCTTTATGAAGTCCCTTCAAGCAAGTATCCACTGCATGTCTTTCTCCTCCCTGGACCAACCCCAACCCGTAGCCCCCCGTTCTGCTTGTGCTATAGCGTAATACTGCAGTCTTCATAGTAGCTGACTGCGCTCTAGAGTGCTGCAGAGAATGAGGAGGAGAGGAACAGAGAGAGGGAGGGAGTGACAGAATGGGAGGTGTTTTAGTTGGAGTAGGAAATTCATGAGTATGAAGCAGTACAAGACTAAAAAAGAGAACAGGATAGGGGTCACTTTCGACTATCCTTTCTTTACACTTGTGCTACGTGTCTTTTATCTTTTCCATTCTAATTTGGGCAAGGAGGGACATTCAGCAGCGTTTTGGATCAAATTACACTCCTGAGTGTTCAGTTGAATATCCACCGAAGGTAAAAACCAATGTTTATGTTATCAAAATATTGGCAAGATAAATACATTTAGATGATACATATTATTTTATAGTCGTCAGTACGAACCCTCATGCTGAACAGCAAAGTCTGCATAATAGAAGACCACATTTAGCCCCCCATCCCATTTCCACCATCCATCTTTTTTCTCACTATAGTAGACAAGCTTGCTTATCTTTCCTCTTTGAAATCTTTTAGTACTGCTCTTCCCCCACCCCTACACCACATGCCTGCTGGTTTTGATGCAATATAAGCAATATATCCACCTGGGTTCCCTTCCCCCATTTTTACATGATAATGCTGCGACAGAGCTCTCTTTGTTGCCAGAGAGGAAGGAGGGTGAGTATGTGGGGGTGAGGGGTGGGGGTGCACTGGTGCTAGAGGACATTTGGTTACATAGCACCAGAGCTAACTTGGTGTCATGGGATTGCATAATAATAAACATCTAGTGAAAGTTTAATTCTTTTTTTGATTTTTTTGATTTTTTTCAGTTTTGGTGGAAGGATCGTAGTGCAGGGATAGATTTAACCTTTACAAATTATATTAGTTTCCTGAATATCCCTGCAGATAGTCTTACTGTTACATAATTTATTATTGCTGTTTTAGAAGACAAGCGAGGTTATTAACTCTTCCCTATCTCAACCAACTAATCTCTTGTCTAATTAGGACCAGAAGCACAGGAGAATGGAAATTAACTCGGCATTTGTAGAAGGACTTTCTCCCACTGATATTAAAAGGCTGACAGTATTTGAAAACTAAACTTGAAATAATTTGGACAATCTTGACTGTATGGGCAACTATTTCTACAGAATTGACCATTTCTAGCCATGGAACACTGGACCAGTTCTGGACCCTCAGCTGGGTCCTGGAGGGTGCGTGGGAGTTCGCCCAACGGGTCTGCATGTGTTTTGTGGACTTGGAGAAGTGGGGTTTCTCAGAGAATATAGGGAACTAGATCCTTTGATATGAGCTGTTAGGTCCCTGTATGACCGATGTCAGAGTCTGGTCTGTATTGCCGGGAGTAAGTCTGGCTTGTTTCCGGTGAGAGTAAGACTCTGCCAATGCTGCCTTTTGTTAACGATTTTGTTCATTCCTTTTATGGACAGAATTTTTAGATGAAGCCAAGGTGTTGAGGGGATCCCTTTTGGTGGCATGGGATTGCTTCTTTGGTTTTTGCAGATGATGTGGTCCTACTGGGTTCATCAGGTTGGGATCTACAGTTTTCTCTAGAGCGGTTCACAGCCAAGTGTGAAGCAGCCGGGATAAGGATCAATGCCCCCAAATCTGAGGCCATTATCTTGAGCTGGAAAAGGGTAGAGTCGGAGAAGATGCCCTGCCCCAAGTGGAGGAGTTTAAGTATCTTGGGCTCTTGTTCATGAATGATGGTAAAATGGAGCGCGAGATTGATAGACGAATTGCAGCAGGGTCTGCAGTGAAGCGGGCATTGTACCGGTCAGTCGTGGTGAAGAGAGAGCTGAGTCAAAAAGCGAAGCTCTCAATTCACTGGTCGATCTATTTCCTACCCTCATCTATGGTCATGAGATTTGGGTCATGACCGAATGAAGGAGGTCATGACTACAAGCGGCTGAAATAGGTTTTCTCCGTAGGGTGTCTGGGCTCTCCCTTAGAGATAGGATGAAAAGCTCAGTCATCCGGAGGGACTCAGAGTAGAGCCGCTGCTCCTTCACGTTGAGAGGAGCTTTTATGAACAGTTGAGGTGGCTCGGGCTTCTGGTTAGGATGTCTCCTGGATGCCTCCATGGTGAGGTGTTCTCCTGGACCCCTGGAGATGGCCCAGGGGAAGGCCCAGGACACACTGGAGGGACTATGTTTCTCTGCTGGCCTAGAAACACCTTGCGATTTCCCCGGAGGAGCTGGAACAAGTGGCTGGGGAGAGGAAAGTTTGGGCTTCCTTACTGCTATTCCCATGATTTGACTCTGGATAAGCTGAAGAAGATGGATGGATGGATGGATGTATGTATGAATGGATGGATGTATGAATGGATGGACCACTTCATCACTATGAAGTGATATCAAAAAACTTCAGGATCATGAAAAGATGAGTCTGTCATATTTGAAGCTACACTCTTGACCCACATGCAGAAACACAAATAGGAGATGGAAAATTAATCAGATCAATAAAGTTTATTTTTTTGAACAGATAAATATTTGGTGGAGTACATGATTTTGTCCTGGTGCCACTGGATCAGAGTCGTCTGCGTGCTGAAGGCAGGGAAGAGGAGAGGTACGTAGACTGTAGTACTGAAACAGAAACTAAATTCTGGGACGAGCTTACTGGGTGAGGTGATCTGCCGGGGGGTACTGAGGTTGGGGTACTGGAGCCTGGAAAGCTGATGGGAGGAGGAGGAGTCCAGTCCGGGTTCAATAGCTGGAGGATTCTCTGAGGCCGCAGATGGGAGAGTCGTTGGAGGGCGGGCAGGTAGTCAGACAATATGTAGGTTGAGGAGCGGGTCTTTGGAATATGTATAGATGATATTCCATATGTTTCTTCAGCGGAGGTTCTTGGGTGTGGATCTGAATGCGGGGGGGGGGGGGACTTCTCTACGACACCACGAGAGGTAAACCTGCAAGAAGGTTATAGAGAAAGGTTCAGGATGCTAGAAACACAGAGGACTAAACTCAAATGGGCTCAGAGTACCGTTAGAGGTTAACACTCAAGTGGTGGAGAACCTGCCGCCTACTCCTCTTATGTTGGCGGTGATGATGCTGATTACGCACAGGTGTGCGGAACCCAACCCTCCAACAGACTGCAACCTCATAGCTCCTCCTGGTGGAAAAAAACAGCTCCCCACAAGACCAGACTCCAGCGCCCAACAGAGTCCACATTATTTTATTGATCATCTGCCTTTTTTCAGTGTTTTTAAATGTACTTTTTATCAATTGTCCTAAGGTGGGCAGATCAAAACAGAGTTCTGGAGCTTTAATCACAGCACTCAACTTTTTAAGTGTTTTTGCTGGCCTCCTTGAGCTAACATAAGGCTTTTCTTCTGGCTCACTTAAGATAACACTAACCCCAACGTTTGTGGAAGCAGATATAAGAATTGGTGTGAAGCAAATACCTGCATTAGCTTAGCTCTGGAAGCAGTTGGCAGAAAATCCTACAAAGACAAAGGGACTCATTTTTTGATGTGTTTGTAAAAATAGCGTTTAATTAGTTCTAAAGTTCACCTCATATTTTGCTGAAAATCAGTCAGTGTATGGACACACATACAACCTCACATCATGCTAAATGCTTTGCTGTATTCTCCCAAAATCTGCAGAGTTTTGGCAAATTGCAATATCTAATGTTGATTTTTGGTTTCTGAATTTAGAACTCTCCAGGGCAATTGGTCATTAGGTTGGCAGATAAACAGTTATTTTGTTTCTTCGCCACCAGCACATTGAGAAGTCTGCATATTAGTGTGATTGGCAACACTAAGACCTCCTCCTGTCTCTGATTGGTTGTTTCTGATCTGGAGCGATATATTTGGCAGTAGAACAACAGATAATAGCCAGAGAAACTTGATTTTTTCACAGATTATCTCTCTCTTTTTATACTTTCACGACATGGTAACAGCTTTAACAAATAAAAATCTTTACTGCCAACAGCCATCACTATCTACAATTGAAACTCTTTTCAATTAATATGATTTACAACATTTAATTTCTCTTTGAGATCAATAAAGTATTTTTGAATTTGAATTGAATTGAAAACATTCACTGATATTATTACCGTAATTTATTCTGTGTGACTACATCTGGAAAGAACATGAAGTTCCCAGTTTCCCCTCCTCAGTTTGTCTTGTTCAACCTGCTCACCCTTTGTAGTGATCAGAGAGCCCTCTGGTGCTGACTGAATGGCCACCTCTACAAGGCAGCTGTGGCTACGATGTAGCTTAAAACCATTAGTGTGTGAGTGTGTTTAAGAATAGGTGGATAGTAGTTGGAATTAAGAACTACACAAAATGCAGACTTTTTGTTTTAAAAACAAAGACATGTTTAACAACCATGTATACTTGCTATCACCTCTTTGTCAAATGTCAAACCATGGCACAAAAACTGGTGCACACTTTTATTTTCAGTAGGTTTTTATAAGGTTGATTTTGCTGGTGTCTGTTAGGCTGCTGCGGCAAAATTTTAAATGAAGTTGTGAGAGTCATGGCTAAGACCAGGATAAAGGATGATATTACACCAACTCCTACATTTCTGGACTGGCTTCCTTTGTGATAGATTTTAAAATTCTGTTTTTGGTCTAAAAAGCATTTTGGGCCAAAGCACATTTCGAACTATGGAAGCGCCTCATATCATCAGAGACCTGAGTATTCAGTCTTCTACAGAGGTCTATTCTACAGCTACAGAAAACACTTCATAAAACCTGAAATGATCAGAAACTGCTGGTCCTTTTAAGTTAGGAAAACACTTTTGTTTACTGATCATAAATACTCAGTAACAAACTGTTTGCTTGATTCTTGATTGTGAATGATTAAAGTATTGATTTGAAGGTATAATTTACCTGTGTATTTAAATTTTAAATCACATCTTTATCTAAATTTTCCTTTAATTTTACTTTTTAACATTTATTTATATTTAGTAACTTATGGCATTTATTTTTTGTTGGTCTTTCATTTGATTTCCTGTAGAGCACTTTCTATTAACAATGCAAAATAAATTAATAAACTTACCTAGCTCTGATCTGATAATAGTTTGTTTTCATGTTTTCCTTTTCTTTTAGGTTTGATAAATTTACACAAAGATGCAAGCCTGTCATTTTTCTTTGAGTTTAGGTTCCTGCTGTGAGGTGAAAAGTCCAGAACTCTTTTACCCACATATTCTCAACCTGCCCTCCTTTAACCAAAGTCAGGATGAATTTTTTTTTACACATTGACCTGAATGTGTGTGCAGGTGTATTTGAAAAAAAAAAAAAGGAAATAAAAATTTGAGTAAAAAATTTCAATTAAAATCTTAGGATACATTACACACACAGTTTCTAAAATGAAGAATGTAAGTAAAACACTTCAGAGAACAGTGAGAGAGTCTTGTTTTGGAGTCAAGCTACAGCACTATTGAATCATTCTTGGTGGATAGAGCAGTCACAATTTTTATCTGAAGTGAGTGATATCATTTATTGGAGTAATAATCGATGATAATTTCAAAGGTCAATGGTACATTAATGAAATGGCAAATTAATTTGCACAATTTCTACATATCAAACAGCACATATATTTTTTGACATAAAAAACAGAGCTTTAGCATTCAGTATTAACAAAGTACAATGTGCAGTAAAATTGGCAGCCAGACTGATTTTATTGTTTCAAGTAAAACAGTAGCCGTAGAAATAAAGGAACAAGTAGCTGAACATCTCCAGAAAGTCTAAACATAACATGATAAAATTTGCCTTTTTCAGCACCTTGACTTTTATAAAAGTTCACAAGTTGGACCTGAGTTCTTCCTGAACTCTTACCAGCCAGTTCAGCCTGAAATCTGAAATCAATTACTTGCTTAATTTTCAGCAGCCTCATCAATGTTATCACACTTTGATATGACATTTTTACAGTTTTTTTATCTATGCGTCCAGAAGCCTGTCTGTGTCAGTGAAGCACATTTGAACAGAACTTCATCAAAGGTATTATTAGTAGCATATGAATTGTAATGTTACCCAGCTCTTTTGTTCTTATTTATGTATTTAAATGAAACACATGAACAAGATGATGTTGAGATTCTGTGATCTCAAAATCATCTAATGTTTTAAATGTGGGAAAGTACTAAAGTGGAATCAAGAAAACGGTTGGCCCACTGAAGATTAGAAGACACCCCCTACAGCAGTGTTTTCTTCCCGCCCCAGCAAAACTGATTGAAATTATTACATTAAATTCTTGACAGGCCTCCAATTGCTGCTGAAGTCTGTTAATAATCCATTCATTTCAGCCAGCTGTTCAGCAGCACTTGCAGCTGTGTAGCAGGACAGGATTCACTGTCCCTGAGGACCATCGTTCTATAAATGTTCTGTTCTATATATGTATATTCATTTATGATCCATGTAAAGACTCATTTTCCTTTGGAGAATATTGCACCAAGGTAGTTGTCGATTTTAAAAGCCACAGCATTTGTTCTGCTTGCACAAGCTCGTTGTGACCTGCAAACACAAGCTTCAGTCACGCTTTTAGAGGAATATGTTGAGCATGCTGTGAGAACGTCTTTGTGAACAAAAAATTATGTGGTGTGTGCATTTCCATCTGACACGCGGTTGTCAGGTGTCTGACTCTGTATCACTGCTGGAGCTTGATGAAGTTCATATACAGTATGTGTTCTACAGTGGGCTGGTGAGGAAAACAAAGCACTTGCCAAAAAACAAAAAAAAATTATTTTAATTGTAATGTTTTGTTTGGTCTTTTTAAGACTATGTATTTGCTCGCTCAAGTATTTGATAAGACCAGGCTTACCAAATTTCTTGGGGAAAAATCCTAAAAATATGTTGGGTTTTCTTCAGGCAAATTTTGAATATTTCTTTGAGAAGGAACCAAAGCATTGTCCTGTTAAGGTGCCCACTGCTGAGTGTCAGTGTGGACGGGCAGCTATATCAGTAATTTCCCCTCACTTTTATCTTTACAAGAAACAAAAAGACGGGTGAAGACATGCCACTATGCCAAGTACCATCTCAAAAATCTGAGCAATGATTTTAGGCAATCATAAAAACATTTACACATATTTAGAAATATAAAATAATTAATAAAACGGGAGACATTTTTCAGACAGAAATAAAACTGTGATATAAAATGTGTATTTTTTTTAATGTTTTCTTTCTTCCTTTGCAACCATAGCTTAATTTTTGGCCATCTTTTTTGCTGTATTTGATGAGGTCTACCTTAGTGGTGGAACATGTGCAGATACTTATTTCTAATTTTATCTTTCTATTTGTGATGTTCTTGTTTTTGGTGTTATATTTAGATTGGTGTACATAGATTTTTATAGCAACATTCAAAAAGCTGCTGAGAAGAATAGTACAATGGTAATTTTTGTTGTCACTGGGGTTAAAGCAGACAAAGTAACAGAAACAGCCCAGCATCAGCCCACCATCTAAAAAAGTCACAACTGCAAACATCTTTTTGTCAGTGATTATTAGTGAGATGATTATATTATGTCACTCATTTGGCCAAAATTGTCTCATACAATTTTTACACCTGCAGGTGTCTATCTTGGGCATTTGTGTGTGAACTGCTAAGCACAAGTGAGTGGTGATGGTGAGCCAGGAGCTCAAAAGTCTAAGAAGTCTCCTCAAATTCCAGAGGAGGCTGCGTGGAGCATGTCCAGGTCTGTCATTGGGGCCTAAAGGTTTTTATCGCTTGCTGCAGTAGCAGAAGGTTCATGTGAACCTGGAACCAGCTACATTACAGTTTATGCTATTTTAAAAGTAATTGCATGACTTTTGCTATGTTGAAGTAATGTAATTTATTAGATCAGTGACTTACAGCAGAACTCAACAATGATTTATGTCTACTCTCTTTAGAAATTCTTTAAACACATTAAATGTTAGTCAAACAACTGTTACGGCCCAGTCAATCACCTGACTTTGAAGTGAGGATCCCTGGAGCCCTGACGATTTGAGGATGACAGTTGGAAGGAGTCAAAATCACACCCGACCAATTCAAGTGACTTGTTTCTCCACATAGCAGATGTCTTGAAGTTGTTATACTACAATGAAAAAAGACTTTTCTTTTTTACTTTCATCCATTTGTCCTTCTTTACTTTCTTTCTCATTTTCCCCTTCATAGCATTGTATCAGACTCTATTATCTTGTGCTATTCTTGTCATCCCAGAGGTAATGTAGTGGTCCTAAATGCCCCTGGAGGTTCATATGCTAAAAAGTGACATGAAAATGATGAAAAAAAGAAGAAGGTAAAACAAAAGAAGAAAGACATTTATTGATAAATGATCAGATGAGTTTTAAAATTATTTTTTATTCAAGTAGGGTCTGTTATATATTTTTTGTGAAATAATCTATATTACTGTATGTAAAGTAAATGCTTGGCCAGATCCAAAATTATTTTGGAATGCCTGACCCTTTATGTTGTATCAAAGGTTGCATATGAATTTTAGTCCTTCGTGAATAGTTCCAGCTAGTTACCGTAAATCTTTAACACAAGAAGACAGCAAGGTCTGTTTCTGATAGACCTTTTATTATTTTAAAGGTTTTTATTGGCTCTGGCGGTCTTTATTTAAGAATGGTCCGACAGGAAAGTGGGTAATGAGAGAGGAGGAAGACATACAGCAAAGGGTCATCAGGCGGGTCTTGAACCTGTATCAGGCGCATTCAGGACTGAGGCCTACATACATGGGTTGTGCTTTATCCCTGTGCCACTGCAGCACCACACCTTTATTTTCTATAATCATTTTAATTGCTATGGCATACAGTAATGAAAATCTAGAGTTCAATGTCCCAGAAATTAAAATTGAAAGAAGATAAATAAAAATATTATTTGAACAGAAATATCAGGTCTCTGAAAAGCATATTCACTTCTATGCACTAAATGCTTATTTGGATGTCCTTTTGCATTGTTGACTTCCGTGCTGTGTGGCATGAAGGCAGTCAGCTGGTGGTTCTGCATTGAAAGCTCAGGTTGCTTTGAAAATACCTTCAGGTATTTTCAGGTATTTTGAATTATTAGGCCTGGGGTCTTCCATGTTCCTGTAGAGAACATTATAAAAATATGTAAATATGCATGGATCATAACAAAATTGTGTGACTTCCCTTACAAACATTCATTCACACAATATCATCACACATAACCATAGCATTAGATATAATACTATTTATATAGTATAGGATAGTATCAACAACAACACTAGGTCCTAAGCATTGTGGTGTTTCTGGTTTGCTGTACGGAAATATGGACCCGCAAAACACAAATTGTTTTGCTCCTCTTTTAGCATGACAAATGGTGGCGTAGCTCATAAAGGAGCAATTGGGACTAGCATCAGCAGTTTCTGGTGGCTGCATTCGCTGACTTGTTTCTATGATAAAGAAGAAAGTCTTTTTAAAAAAGTGTCTGTGTGAAGATATAAATACAGGTGCTTCTTTTGCATCATTTATTTTGGATCCTTTGTGGTAAAACTGTGGTGAGATTTTTTTTACAGTGTGAATCAAAGAATACAATATATGTACCAATGCATAAGAATTTGAAGAAGTGTAACTTTAGTCTTTCATGTTTTAATCATTTATTTTTTGTGCTCAGCTTATCATCTGAAACTTTTGTAACTGATTTGTGCCTTGTCCTACTATTTTCTATAAATTATCAAACGAAAAAGCCACATTACCATAATTCCTTTTAACTCAAAATGTAACACGACGCTATGAATTGTGAGTAAAAGGGGTGCACCGATTTATCGACCAGTGGATTTTCTTGCATTTGAGAGATGGGTGATCAGCTGAAACTTATATGTAGGACTGCTGTAGATGAATATTTTAGTAATCAAGTATTCGTACTTATTCTTATGATTAATCGAGTAATTTGATAAATAAATAAATAAAATAAAACATTGGTAAATCTAACATGACAGCAGTGTTACTATCACATATCAACATTAGTCCAACATTTCATATTTGAGCTTCCCTACCAATTACTTTAATGTAGTAAAGAATAGCTCACTTTCTAAGTTAACCTGAAGAAAATGTGTACAAAAATCAGAAATTATATTCAATGTACTAATAAAGTGGCAGGCTCAAAATACGCTGTATATATATTCCAGCTTTTAGTTTGTGTATTCATCTTCAGTTGATTATTAGATGAACTCTCACCTTGCCCAGACATTTATAGCTTTTGTGTTCATGTTAGCAACAGGATTTGACACCTTTGTTCGTCACACACAGAAACTCATCTACCAGCTATGCACCGCCACGATGCACTCTGCTACCCATTTGTTGAGACCAGGTGATATGAAATTAATTTTCTGGTTTGTCTGTAAAGCTGCACTTACGTTAAGCATCAACTACAGCATCCACAGCGTTCAGTTTATCTGTTCACCTGTATAAATGCACCTGACCCGCTCTTCCCTGACCTTCGCTCTTCACCGCTACCAGGCAGCAGTTCTGGGAGGAGAAAAGTTTCCATACTCCAGGCATTGCGCCAGTAATTTTAAGGAAGCTTATTGGTCCCCACAAAAATGATATAAACCCAGAAATTACTTGCTGGGTTTTTATAATTCATAACTGAACAAGAGACTGATCTATCTGGCTATTATTTCCTGATAACCCGCTGTTGCCCCAACATGGTAATTTGGATCTAAATTGCTAGATTTGATAAATTGTCCTCAGTAATTATTTATAGGCATTTATTGTCTTACTTATCGTCTTTGAGTTTTTAAAAATTTGCAACACAAATCTTATGATAATTCCTGGTAATCTCTTTCTTTACACTTAATTGCAAATTAAAGAAATAATGATCCCTCATCTCTGTATCAGCCAATGTGGAAAATGGTGCATCTGTGTACAGTTGGTGCTTAAAAACCAAACTAAGAATTTCTAATATTTGCATGAGCTCATGATGGTAAATGTTTCACATTGACACATTTCCAGTGATCCAATGACCGATGTGATGCAATTAAAATATTTATAATTTGATCCACAGTTCAGTAGGCCCCTTTAGGATGAGTATCTTGCCTATGTGCACTTTGAAATATGGTGTGGAGAAGAAGCTGAAGTCATAACTTCTAAAATGCTAGAAAAAATACTTTTTTCCCAGCTGAGCCACAGCTGCTCAGATGTGTATGTGTGGGGGTGCGTGGGCGTGTGTGTGTGTGTTTATATCTAGGGCAGCTCAATATAGCGGTTTTAATTTAGATCATCATAATAAGAAATGGGACCTAGTGTTCTCTCTGAGGGCTAAAAAAAACACTTCATCAGCCTGTCGTCATCACTGACCTGACAGACATACATACATGTGTTAACATGTAAGACTTTCATAGTCAATGCAAACATCCAATGTATTTTAATAGGCATGCTATGATCATACCACCACTCAAAATCTTGATAACTCTGAGATGTAAATATACTTTATTTGGAAACATCATGGTGTCAACTATATTTCAATTTGGGATTTCAGTGTTAATTCTGTCACGTGTCAAAGTGACTTTGTCCACTAACATGCTTGACAGATTCTACATAAACACTAAATGCTTAGAGTTAATGTGATAGTGTAACAGAAGCATTGCGTAAATACATGGTGATAACAGGTGGTGCTTATTAAGAGACAGAAAATAACACATTGCAGATAACTTTGTATAACCTTATTAAGTGAAGTTAAAGGTCAAAGGTTAAATAATCAACTAGTTAAATAAGTAAGATTTTACTTTGTCAGGTTATGAAAACATGGTATGTTCTTTTTAATTAAGGAAGATATGATTCATCTGATTCTTTGGGAAAGTCATTAGATTCCTATCCCAAATAATTACATTATTGACACATTACCTTTGATCAATTAAAATTATCTGAACATAAAATTATTATTATATTAATAATAATATAATAATATAATAATAATAATAATACTATTATTATATTATTAATAATATAATAATATAATTAATAATATTATTATTATAATAATATAATAATAATAATAATAATAATAATAATAATAATAATAATAATAATAATAATAATAATAATAATATGTTTCTTATACTCTCTGGTAGACATGAGAGTAAACTGTGATGTGTCTCTGGATGAGTGAGTGTGTGTTCCACATTAACACAGCTGTGTATGCTGTGCCATCAGCCATATGACCTCACTGTCTTCACCTTAGGCAGCAGAGGCTGACCCTGTCATCATGGCCCCAAGTGTTCCACATAGTCATGCCACGAGTGAGCCAATAAATTATTTCACATAAAAATTGCAATTCTTAGGGGATGCTGTGGTGGCGTAGGGGCTAGAGCAACCCATGTTTGAAGCCCTTGAGTCTTCGATGCGGCTGTCGGGGGTTTGACTCCTGGACCCGACGATATTTGCCGCATGTCTTCCGTCTTTCCTGTAAGCCTACTTTCATATAAGGGACACTATATCCCACAAAAGACCCCCTGGAGGGGTAAAAAAAATTACACTTCTCATCAACTCCAATTCAGAATTGATATAACATTGTCCCAAAATTGATTTATAAATACAGTGAAATAAAGCAAATCCTCTGGCTGTGTGAATATTTCAAAAGCAGAGTATGCTTCAAAAATGCACAGGCTGCTGAACTTTGCCAATTCTGCAGTTTGAAATGTACTTCCTTCTCTGTTTCAGCCGTTTCTCTCTAAGGCTAATCACCATTTTGTAAAAAACATAATTTCTGAAGACAACTCCACTCCCTCTCCTCTACTGTCCACCTGTCCTGCTGTCCTCCTGTTGTCCTGTACTCCTGTCCAGTGTTACTCACAGTACTGTATCGCTGTGTCTTTCACAGACAACCGCAGAGCTCAGATCACTGGAACAACCCTGAAATTATTTTACTGTTATCAACAAAACAGCATAATTTTACAAGCAGTTATTCTCCATTAAAGAAATACTAGAACCCGGTTAACAAGTGAAAAATATAATAAATTCAAATGTCCTGATTCAAAAATAATTTACTTTGACCAGCAGTGTTAAAGTCTGTTTATCTAAACTAATATTTTACCTAATTCAAAGCTCTTCAGACTTTGTGGATTCTCGTCCTGATGGATGTTCCTCAGGAGAACAAAGTATGTCATGTTTATGTTGATCAGTTTCCTCTGTAAAGTCAGACCTTTTGTTTGCATCAAACTAATTTAACACATGAAAGCAGCACTAAGTTTTTATTCTGACTGGAGTTCATAAGATGACTTTGTTTCCTTTTTGTAATCCATTTTAAAATCTGTTTCCTTTTTTAATTTTCCTCCATGACAGGTAAAACACAGTTATGTTGTGTGGGATTATATGCATAATAGTATTTCTGGCAAATGTCTTTGTATCTAGAGAATATGTAGAGAATATTTATCATTATACATTTTTCAGTATAGTTTTGAATAAACATTTTAACAATGCACACTCACAATTCACACTCTTGTCTAAGTTTTTCATTTTGTCCTGCAAGTCAGACTGAGGAAGACCATTAGGATTCTTTGGACAACTATAGATTGAAGCAGAAATTATTTTAAATAAAATTTTGATTTTGACTTGAATCACGGCCCCCAAAACCATCATGTGGTAGAGATGTAAAACTGGACTGTTTATTTCAGGAACACAATCTAGCAGAAGAATTTTGAAGGAGCTGAAGTCTTAGTAGTTTCTTTTGATAGATCTAAAAGTTAGCGATACAATAAATAAGAGAGAGAAAGAAATTGACAGGAATCAATTTTCTTGGGTAAAAAATATATGATCTGACATCTTTCTTACAGGTGAGTTTTGACTTTAGTCTGACTCTACACTAACCCTAAGAGCCCAGACTCTCTGTACCAAGGAAAGTGTACAACAAGTGTGGCATTTTTTTTCACTCAACATTGATGAAGAATATGGACAGAGTTTTAGATGTAGGTGTCCTATTTCATTATGATGCATTCAGGTGAAAACGTAGCACCTTTCCAGCAAAAAAAGTAAACATTGTGAATGCCTCACCATTAATGCTAGAACTAAGTGTCATATTATTTTCTTGTAAAGTAAAAACTGACACTGTCAGGGATGCAGATGGTAGAAATATGGTTTAAACTTGCATAATCTTAGATCCTTCCCCCTCCACTCTATTGACAATAAAGTCTGGATTTCTAGGGTTATACATAAAAATCTCTTTGTAAATCTGGGACCAGGAGCCCATAGCACCATAATCTGCTGAAGGGTTATTTTATATGTAATATTGTACATGTTAGCACCGCCTGCCCCCTATTGTTCCTCTGGTTTGGTTGACTCTGGTACAGTAAGTACTTTTAATTCATCCTGATTGTCTGTTACCTCCCTGGTTGTAGTACAACTCCACACCATCTCAACAGTAACACATTTCTTTCTGATAATATTGTTATTACTGTAAGTACCATATGTCTTTAGCTAACTTGATGAAATATTATTTGTGTGATTTATTTGCAATGATTTCCATTTCTAAATTAAAGATATTTTGTAGCCACAGCCTCATAATTATGTTTAGATCTGAAGTTATAACAGATAAAAGTTCCCTGATTGTCATATTTCCAAATCTGTTGAGGCATTGAAACACAGTGAGTAAAGGTGGGAGAGGTGTGGCAAGAGTTGAGTCCAAAATACCAACTCTGACTGCTGCAGAACAACTATGAGATGGTACAGTATATGACAAATCTGCATATGCATCAGTATTCTTAATGTAAGGTAATTATTCACAAAGTACCTTTTTGTGGTTATATAATAAAATGTTACAAACACGTCAGTGTTGTAATTCTGGATGTGTTTACATTTAATTATTTATTTGTGTTTACATTTATTTGTTTTCTTTT
Source organism: Gambusia affinis (assembly GCF_019740435.1). Classification (NCBI taxonomy): domain Eukaryota; kingdom Metazoa; phylum Chordata; class Actinopteri; order Cyprinodontiformes; family Poeciliidae; genus Gambusia; species Gambusia affinis. The sequence continues at coordinate 924,187 of NC_057886.1, forward strand.
TACTCTCTTTTTGTAATAGTCCTAATTTTTAGGACTCAAATGTCAATATCAATATTTCTGTTCCTTTAGTATGTAGCAGATTTCAACAGTCAGAACATTTCTTTCTGACTTTGAAGTGTTTCTGTTTTGATCAGTATGTTAATTCTGCCACCTTTTGGCAGCTTTCTGTACTGCATATACTGCAATGACTCAAACCCTCCTCTAAATAGCCTGCAAAATATGAATATTAAAATTCTGCTGAAAGACACTTGTTCACAACACGCAGTGTGATTTTACCATTGTGTAATTTTTTTCGATATTTTAATGTAGAAATGCATAAGCTGGAGATGCAAATGTAACACATTTTTGGTTTGCATTATCTTTGTTTCTCTTCCTGCAGTATGTGGCCTTGGCCTCGCTGTTCTTTATCCTTCTCTCGATCTCCACCTTCTGCTTGGAGACCCATGAAGCTTTCAACACAATCTACAACAAAACAGAAAATGTCACTACTGGCAACATAACACATGAGGAGGTAAGGCAACAATATTAATATTAAGGCTATAGTTGCTTAGTGTGGATAACAACTCCTAAACTACTCATTGCATCTCAGAGGCATTGATTGAGGTTTGCATTGTCTTTTTTCTTTGCTGGATGAGGGAACTATATGCAGTTTCATCTACTTGATAGTAGTATCTTAGAATAAACATCAGTGCATGTTTTCTTGAAGATGGGGGAGCATAAGTCATACTTCTACAAAGTTGTGTTTAATTTTTTTCTCTGTATTTAAATTAGACCCAAAGAAAGAGCAACAAACCAAATAGTACTTTATACAGTCATACCCATGAAATATAAATAACATCATAGACACTGTAGAGAATGAGAAGGTAAAAACATTTCACTAAGTAAGTAATTAACTCCTCTAATTCCTTTTTTATTTACTTTACAGATTGTATATGAAGTTGTGACAGATGGCTGGCTGACATATGTGGAGGGTGTCTGTGTCATCTGGTTCACCATTGAGGTGGTGGCCCGGGTCATCTTTTGCCCTGACAAGGCAGAGTTCTTCCGTAGCACCCTTAACATCATTGACTTTGTGGCTATTGTTCCCTTTTACCTGGAGGTAGCACTTAGTGGCCTGTCCTCTAAAACAGCCAAAGATGTGTTGAGCTTCCTACGTGTGGTACGTTTTGTCCGTATCCTGCGTATATTCAAGCTAACCCGCCATTTTGTCGGTTTACGGGTTTTGGGCCACACTTTGCGGGCAAGTACCAATGAGTTCTTGTTGCTAATAATTTTTCTGGCGCTGGGCGTCCTCATCTTTGCTACTATGATCTACTATGCTGAACGTATTGGAGCTGACCCTAAGGATCCAACTGCTGCAGCCCACACCAACTTTAAGAACATTCCCATTGGCTTCTGGTGGGCTGTGGTGACAATGACTACTCTTGGATATGGAGATATGTACCCGGAAACATGGTCGGGAATGCTAGTGGGTGCCCTATGTGCCTTGGCTGGTGTGCTAACCATTGCTATGCCTGTGCCTGTTATTGTCAACAACTTTGGGATGTACTATTCGCTGGCCATGGCAAAGCAGAAGCTTCCAAAGAAAAGGAACAAGCACATCCCAAGAGCGCCACAGCCAGGAAGTCCTAATTACTGCAAGCCAGATGCTCTGGCAATGGCAACTGCTTCTCCACATAGATTAATGGGCAATGTAATTGGGCCAGGCCTGGTGGAATCTGGAAGCATGATAGGTACTGGAGACTGTCCATTGGCACAGGAAGAGATCATTGAAATAAACAGAGCAGGTAAGTTAGATGAAATATGCATGCTTCAGAATGTCATGAAGAACATACCGGACATTGTGTGATGAAATTAGCATAATAATAATAATAATAATAATAATAATAATAATAATAATAATAATAATAATAATAATAATAATAATAATAATAACAAATAAAAACACAAAAATAACACAGCAGTAAAACATTATTGGTTTAATGGTTACACTTTCTCATTAATAGATTTTTTAAAAGTGTGTACAATACCTCTCAGAATTAATAACCAGTAATAATGAAAACTTGGAGGCGTTTTCTGCCATTCATGATACCAAATCTTTCTATTAAATCTCAAACTATGTATTTTGCATAATTTTTTATTGAATCCATTTACTTTATGCTCCATTCCTTTCTAGGTTATTTGGGGAATCACTTTTATCAGATCTGTAATAGACTGGAATGAAAATTAGTATATAAAAAAACTCTAGAGAAAAGTTTATAGACGTTCTGTGTATTTCTCAGGGATGCATGCCAGTGTCTTAAAGAACAGGCAGTGAGGTGTTTTAGCTTGTTGAAACATTAATAAATAAGCAATCTAACAAATAAAACAATATTTCACTTAATAGCTGAACATTAAAGCTTGGTTAAACTTATGTTAGAAAATGTTATTTCAAATATTGGCAGGTGTTATTTGGAGCAGTGTGTCTTTTTATTGTGTATTATGAATGGGTTATTGAGAGATGTTTTTTTATTATAATTTTTTACAACGTATAGAAATCACAACAAAATAAAAAAGCTGGTCCTAAATCAGTGTGAAGTTGAGCCGTCTAGATCAGATTCTATGTTGGATTCCAGTTGTGACTTTGGTTGGGCCATTCCTAAATGTTAATATCGCTTCTAGGCTTTGATCAAACTAAAATATTAGTTTTCTGTTTACTTACACTGACTAGCATTTATTTGTTCTGTTAAAGTTGTGGTATTCTCAGTGTAAACTACTTCTTTTTTTCTTTTCCTCTCTTCCCCGTTGTATTTCATAAGATATATATTTTGTTGCACTTTTTGTAGTAACTGTTATCTGTTTGTCACTTTCATTTTGTCACTTTACTGATGTTCCATCTCTCCCTCCATCTTCTTCACCTTTTTTCTAAGACTCTAAGCAGAATGGTGATGCAGCTGCCAATGCAGCTGCTCTGGCCAATGAGGACTGTCCTACCATAGACCAGGTTCTTGGGGATGAGCGCAGTCCAGTCACTGGAGGACTTGGCTCTAACACCAGCCGTGAACGGTACCCACACGACCGTGCCTGCTTTCTCCTGAGTGCTGGGGAGTTTCAGCGAACCACAGATGGGAACGTTCGGAAAGGTAAGCGAGCAACAGGAAAAGGGAACCTCATTAAAAACAGTAAGCCTTTACTTGATGCATGTTCCTGAAAAAAATGATACAATGGTACAAAACCGGATTCAAAATGTACTGACACACTCAGAGAAATATATTTATACTTAAAAATGAAGTAATATTTCTGTTAAAATACCTTCTTTAATACATATAAAGACACATCTTCTCACAGTTTCCTACATCCATTATAAGGTGTAACAGCTCAGCTTCATCAGTGTCACTCCCTTGAGACCGCTCAACTTTGCATGCACTATCTTGTGGCACATAAAGAATCATTCAGATTTCAATGGCATTTGGTGGTCTCTTTGCCCTGAGTAGAAATTTATAAAGATCAAACTAGAAGTTTAGAGTAATTAAACTCAGCTTTAACGTTAATGTGCGTTTTATGTCTATCAAGACTTTGGCAACAAGACAAAAAATAATTCTTAAACTCACATACTTCAGCAGAACCAAACTCAGGCAGATATAAGAGGCTAAGAACAGTCAGAAAAAAGAGCTCTGCTGAGTTAGTTTTTTTGGTAAAGGAGAATGATTTGTTACGTATGTCCCATCCATACCATTACTTTAGTATTTTGGACAAGCAGAGGACTTTAGTGACCTACAATCATGTTGAGAAGAAATTCTTAGATTTTCTATTTGATCTGGTCTGTAACTGGTTCTAACATCATTAAAATCTAACCCTAAATGTTACACCAGCCTAAAGGACTAAGAAGACTTGAAAAATAGCACAAAAATTAAGAGTAAATTAAAAGATTTAAGATACAGAATCAATAAAACCATAATTGTTAACCATAACTTTCATTTTCTTTCTTTTTTTTAATCTTTATTTTCTGCATCACTTTGAGAAAGTATGGCACTAATTTAGACACTTTTACAAAGATGAAAGAGTGCTTCTGAATAAATAATGTGTACGAAGTAACTAGAAAGCATATTTCACTGAACCAGATTAGGCACAATGATACTGAACAAAAAGGGCAAGTAATAAACTCACGTTAAACTTGCACAAGATTCCTCCCAGAAAACTTGCAAACCCTGATAGTATGGTGCTAGGAAATTCCACCGGTATCCTACCATGCTTTTATTACGAAATGTTAAGAAAATTTTTTTATTTTACTTGGTAAATACGTACCATTGGAAGACATAGTTAACAATACTTAAACACCAACTTAAAAAAGGCAAACACAAAATAATGTAAGTGAGATCAATATCACTTTTTTTACTCTGAATTAATGTCTATTTAAGCAACCAGCGAAATTGGATGCGTCCCTGTGAGGAAGCACTTTACGGCTGTTTGAGTGTGTCGTTGAGTCGTTTTGAATGTCTTTCTCTGTAGTTTAGTTATTTTAAATAAATTATGTCCACACCAATACAACACATATAGTTGTATGACCAAGGTTACAACAAAGATTTTCTCTCCTTTACCCTACTCTCTCCCTAAAATTTGGGATGTTCTCCCATTGAGAGTGTCATTCGCGTGTTCTGTCATTTGTTGCTAGTATCTGCCTATTCAAATTTCTAATGTGCAATGCATGGAAGGAGCCTATTATTCTTCACCTAATTGAACATCTCTGTATTTATTTGTTTTCCATCACCGTTAATGTGGCTCGTACCGCTGCGTGCACACCTGCAATATACAATATGTATGCAATATGTGTATTAAATCTTGGTATTAGGGCTATGCTAAGATTAACCAAAATGTATTTATTAGCATCTGTATTATCACAAGCATGTTAACCAACAAAGATGTAATCCATTCAGAATGCTAAAACTAGTGAGCACATCAAATATGAGCTAAAATGCTCATTTAAGCTGAAGGCTAGTGAGGGCTATCACTAGCATGTTGAATGACTAGCATATTGGTAACCCTCAAAATGTTGATGCTACCATGAGAATGTGTTTTATCACAAGCATGGTGTCTTTGTCCTAAGCCAATATTCCATTGTACTGATTTCTCAGGTTAATATGCAGAGTAGGTAAGAAAAAAATGAAGATTTTATTTTGAAATTTTTAGTAAGCTTCATTTTAAAAGACCACACCAATCCCATGCATAATCTTGGTTGGGTTGCGAAGCACATGTTGTTGTCCGACAGGAACTTGGACTTCTTGGCGGCTCTCCAGAGGGCGTCTCTCACCGTACGAGACAGGAACTGGTAATAAAGTTGTGCGATGTCTTCTTGCTGTGATCCATTTTCCCAAGCCTGTGAATGACGTTGATTCCTCTGCCATGTTTATGTTATCATTAGAGATGGTTTTCTGGCAGATCAGAATCACTTTGTATTTGATTTTCTCCTGGTCATTCTCAGGGACCCCAACCAGCCGCAGAATCCATCTGCAAGAGTAGCGTTCAAACTCCATCATGCGGTTCTCCACCGTTCTCAGCCGTTCCTCCCCCTTTTTAGCTTTAGCATCCAGCCCCATTACTTTCTTTTTAATATCCATCAATTCTTCAGAGACAAAGTCAATAGTTTTTTTAAGCCTCTCAATTTTTAATGTTACCATGCTCTCGAGTGTGTCGGCCCAGGCATTTATGATGGCCGAGAGTCTAATAACAATGTCATCTGGGTCACCGGTACTGGTGGAGAGCTTTCCCTTCTTTATAAGAGGGGATTTTACTGGGATAACAGGTAGCGGCGAGAGTGAAAAGTCCCCGACATCCATAGATGCTCCGGCAGTAGCGTTGCCAGAAGCAGCGATGTTAGCATAGTTATGCAAATCAAGGTTTACACTGTTCATGTTGGACGATTTACGGTCTTTTCTCTTGTTATCCAATCTGTGTGTGATTGTGATAAGGACCGAGATGCCAAACTAGACAGGTTTAAATTATGGCTTTAAGTACAGTTTTTAGCAGAGCTTGAGAATAGAACCCTTACCAAGAGGACATCTCGTGCCATCCTCCCCCTCACCCTTGCTTTGTTACAAAGTGTCCTTAACAGGTGATTCCTTCCAGAATTGCCCGGTTGTAACTTTTGTAGCAATTTCCAGATTCGCCACTGCTTAAGTCAGAGCTTAGTCTCCTCTTACTGCACTAACCTAGTTTTCAGCTCCATAACAGTTTGTTTTGAGCGCAGATCAGTTGTCTTTTTAGCCACTTAACCTCACGTCCAGCTAAGCTAGGTTGGTGGCGTTAACTGAAGAAGCCTTCTAGAGTTCGATAACGGTCAACCGTCCCCGGTTCTGCTGGTACTGCCCAATGACCAGTACCATATGACTTTACTGTCCTTCCTTTTCCAATAGCAACACTTCGCTTTTCTCTAATTAATGGCGTATTAAGTTCTGTTGAGTTGCTTTTGACCAAAAAAGGTTAGAGTTAACTCCCGCTCTCTGGGTAAACTCCCTTATTGGTCTATGTCGCTCCTCGACTTATGTCTTCATAGTTCTAACCTCATTTTTTGCTAATTATTTTACCATGGTTGCCCTTTAAGCCAACAAAAGTAATAGGATACTTCATGGGATCGAGCCGCAAGTTTTGATAAATTGTGGGGGTGCATGCTGCGATTTAGGCCGCATTAATAGTGAAAGAAAGCAGCAGCTTTTTTGAGGTAAAGAATGCACATCAAAAATGATCCAAAGTGGAAGATTTACTGCAGACATGATGTCCAAAGAGCAAAGGAAGTAAGTTCCATTTGACTCATGCCCCTAAACTGACAACCACATGGACTAGATGCATTGAACACTTCTGTGTTTTACCTCCAACTCGGCCCAACTCTTCCAAAAATTTCCCTGTAGTTGGGGAAGTGATGTCACACAAGGGTGTTGGTGTAAAGGTTGGAGTGGAGGACTCAGTGGGGACCTCTGGAGGAGAGGGGCAGGTTAGCTGGAGGTTCTGAAGAAACTGTGTTGTTCTTCCCATGGTACCCTCTGGTGGAAACCTTGTAGGAAGCACTAACCATACAGACGACACCCCAGATCCCTAACGATAATAAAAGTTTTTATTGAGAATGACAATACTATTAAAATTTGATTTAATGGTTTCAGTAGAGATACATTAAAAACCTTTAATTGTTTAACATTTAAACGTAGTGTTTAATTGAGAAGCTTACTTTGTAAAAGTGAAAAGAATAATTATCATAGTTTGATTGTTGTGCTAATTTAAATTCAATTTAAAATACTTTATTAATCCCAAAGGAAAATTAAATGTTGAAACTCATTAATTTAGATTCTTCAAAGAGTTATTGAAGATTGTGATCACACTTGGCAGGAAAGATTTCCTGCAACAGTCTGTAATGCACTGAATCTGAACAAGCTTCTGACTGAAGATGCTCTGCCTTAGTGTAGATAGTGTTGTGAAGAGAATGGTCAGGGTCTATAATTTTCTTGATCCCATGAGGAATCCCACTTTGCATAATGATTTTCAGAGGTTCCACAGTCGTCCCCAGAACAGAACCAGAACTCGCCTTTATCAGGTCTGAGTCTTTTTAGGTCCCTGGTTCTGATGCTGCTTCCCCAACAAATGAAGGCAGCAGAGATGACGCTCTCAACAACAGACTGATGGAAGATCTGCAGCATCTTGCTGGAAACCTTGAAGGATCTAGCTTCCTCAAGAAGTCCAGTCTGCTCTGGACTTCTTGAGTCCAGAGAAATCATCTTATCATCTTGATGATAAGATGATTGTACTGTGTTGCTGACCACCTGGTTAGATGCACAGTCCTTCAGTCTCAACTGTTGCCATAGCTAAAATCTGATGCTGTGAGATTAATCTTTATTTTTTAGCTTGGTTTGTTCACAAATACATTGCGGAAGGTTTGGACGATATGGAAAAAGTCCTACAACGTTCAATTTTTTTTTTTTATGGTTAGACATAATATTAGACATAGACAGAGTTTATTGTCATTAATTGTATGTTTAAAAAATGTACAAAGTGAATAGCTGTATGATTGTCAATCATACAGCTATGTTAAATAAGAGGCATATTTTAAACTGAAATCTTTAAGCATTAAAAAAGAAAGAAAATTGACATATTCCTTTGCTGATATCAAAAAGATAAAATAGCCAAGTATCTTTAATATGTCCCTAGTACAAAGGATCCTCTGAATTACTCAAAGTGCCTCCTATTCATTTCCATAAGCAGTGTAAGTTATCTTTAATAATTCCTGCCCATAAAAACTGAAAACAAGTGAGCTGAGCCAAAACCATCTGACTGATAACTTACACAAAAACTGATGAGTCATAAAGGTCATTTATATTTCCATAGAAATCAGTTTTTTAATATTATGGACCAGTTTGATTATCCTTCTCTTAGTTTATTTTATTTTATTTCCTTTTGGGATCAATGAAGTATTTTATAATTTTAAATTAGCTGTTCTGTGTATTTTAATAGTTACTGTAAAGCAACATCTGTCTTTTTTTGCTACAACTTTGACATTCAGTTCCTCTTGATTCTTTTACCAATAATGAGTAAATTTGCTTTTACTGCTGTGATTAAAATACATATTTGAAGAAATAACTTGTCTAAAAGTCAAAATTAAAAGTTATGAAATTACACTCAATTCTGGAATTGTGTGTTTTCCCAAATCATCATTTACTCAACAATTGTTTTAAGCCAGCTCTGCTTTATTCATCCACATTTTCTGTTCTGTCTGAACAGGAGTCCATTATTATAAATTATAAAAAATTCCACAGGATAAAAATATAAAAATACTTCTTAAAGCTGGATTAAATTATTATATACTAAACAGTACTTATTTTTTTCATAGTTCACAAACTGCAGAAAAAACTTAGTCCTATCTTGACTTGTCTAGGTCTCTATAACTTTACATTATAAAGTCTGAACACTAGAGCCACATTCACCTCTTGACACTCAAAACACATTCATATGTGGGGAAGGAAACTGAAGTATCCAGAAAGAACTCAGACATGCAAACTCTACACAGAACGCATCGTCAGAATTTGTATCTAGGACCTTCTTGCTGCAATGCAGTCAAAGTCTCCAAATGCCTACAAAACAATAAGTTTGAAAGTTTCTTAAAGACTGTTTCTCCTGGTGAAGTATGCTGGGAGTAACACTAAACCAGTCATAGACATATCCCAATAAAACTCTTTGTATGTAATGAAGTCTGGATGGTTTTTGCATTGTCAGCCCGACAATATATAAGTGTTCATCACACGAATTCATCCAGTCGGATAATATTTCCAGTGTGAATTGGCCAAGAAGATGTTATAAAAGGTTAAAAATAAATTATTGATTTTTTTTTTTTAAACTTTAAATATATTTTTACTTTTTATAATTTATAATACTCTATATCAGTAGTGTATTATTATTAATCCTTTTGATGTCCAAATAGGAACAAGTTTTATTATTTTTATGCCACCATAATAAGTTTGAACAGAACGTGTCTGTTTGGTGTTTCTGTTAATTTCCATCATTTTCTCTTGCATAGAAATTATTATGCCACTTACAATATTGGTTTCCAGTTTTAAATTATTATAACATATCAATGTAGCTTTATTCTCTATACTGTTCTTGTATGACTGTGGGTCATGTAGACAGACTGAGCCCAGGCAGTTTGGGTTCTCCAGGGTCCAGAACAGCAATCCCTCACATCACCTTTAATAATGGTAGCACCACCTAGTGGTCATGGTCATTACAACATGTATTGGTCATGTCTTGCTGGTGAAGAACAGCTCTGCTTTAAATATAGTTTTGTCCTGAATGTCTCACTCTGTCAGCTCATTTGGACATGATAAATGTTGCAACTCTTCTCTTGTTAATGTTCAGGATCTAATATTTTTAGTCTAGCTTCTTTACAATAAAGTATAGTTGCCTAATTTTGTTACTGTAGTTACTGTAGCCACTTTGCCCCTCTATAAGTGAAGTACAACCTCTTATTTTATAAATTTACGATCTACACTCAGGAATTTATTTTGAACACATGAAGTATTTTTAATGTGTGGTTTGCTTCTACTGCTCAGCAGCAGGTGAATTTAGTCTGCCCTGGTTGCACACATTGGAGACGACCAGGCCAAGAAAATTGCTGAACCTTCAAACGTTTTTTATCTTCCATAGAGACGGGAAACAATGTGATCTATTACTTCCAATTGGATTGTAATTTTCTTTAGAACAGCATGTTGCCATATAACTGACTTTCTCAAAGACTTCAGCAAATCAACAGTGTTTATCAGCAAACAATACACTCACTAAGGGCACCGAAACATCTAGAGCTGGCTCCACACCAGGAAACTAGTTCTGCAAAGACATGGATGAGTGAATTTTCTGTTGAAGAAGCTGTCTTTACCTCAACCTAACAGAGGACAGTTTGTATAAATTCAAGTAGAAGGCAAGAATTCCTTTAATCATAGCCTTCCCTGATAATTTGTTATAGAGGCAAAGAGTGTGTGTAAGGTTAGCAGTGGGTAAAGTAACCAAATAGTTTTTGATATATAAAATAGGTATACAGTTCAGTGTAAAATACTTTGGTAGTTTTATTAAAAGATGAAAGGTATACTCTGTAGGACAGTGTTTCCCAACCCTTGCCTCAAGGCACACTGTCCTACATGTTTTAGAGGTTTCCTTCTTTAATGTGCCTGATTCAACTGATTACAGTTCAACAAATGCCTGTTAATCAGTCATCAATTGAAATCAGCTGGACTGAAGCAAGGAAATATCTAAAACATGCAGGGCAGTGAGCCTTGAAGACCAGAGTTGGGAAGCACTGATGTAGGAGAACACAAAGTTAACAGAACCAACCTCACCAACAATAAAATAAATGAAAACATTATAAAAGTGTGAAAAATATATTAACCTAACCTTAACCACACTTTCATTGTGACCCTGTTATGCAAAGGAATATTTTACAGTGAGAAAAAAATCAAACCAAAACAGATGCTTGTCTAATGTGAGTTGTTGTTGTTGCTGTCATTTTTATGTTTTTTATGTATCTCCTTTTACAGGATGTGAGTCAGATTGTGAATTAAAACATTTACTTGTTAGTCTATTTTTTGTCTTATTTTTGTCTTTTTCTGTTTTTGTCTCTACATCTGTCCCTTTTTTGTCATCGTCTGTGTTTTGTACGTAGTGATCTTTCCTTTCTCCTGCTCTTCTTCTTCCTCCTCTTTCTCCTCCTCACACCCTGCCTCTTCTCACTCTGGTACTTACAGCTAGGGTAAAGACTGTCCCAAAACAAGTGCCCATATAGCTTATTATCCCCTAGTATGCAAATGATATTAAGCAAAGAGAAAGAAGCAAAATGACTATATCATAGAGCACAGTGAGGTAGGAATACTAATAATAAAAATGGAAACTCAAAATAAACTAAATACTTTAACTGTGCATGTTTGTTTTGGGAAGGGTTCCAGAGTGAAAACAACTACTGTGCTGTAGATTGGTTTGTTGATTTCATGTTCCATCTCTTGATAGTGAACACAAGTTGCATCTTACAGCTGAAGCAGCCCAAGATGTCCTATTGACTCAAATTGATTAGGGCAAATTGTGCAGACTGACGTGTTTTAAAGACCTGCTGACGAAGGAGCAAATGTTTTCACTATCTTTTTAGAAAAGAACATGAATACTGTTATGCTCAACAGGCCATTATTAGATGACAAAACACTAGGATTGGGCGGTAATATGGTAATATCATCTACCTGAGTCGCAAAGTTATGCATACTGATTTATATACAGTGCTTATGAGAAGGTGTTTTCTTTTCATTAACCTGTTCAATTTATAAGCTCATAAAATTAGATTTGTGTTTGTGGTTTATGTTGGCTAAATGTAACACTCTTCTGTCAGGATTGTGCTGAAGCCGTTTGTGCATGTGCTCAGAAAGAAATGAGGTCAAGAATGCTTGCTAGTCACTTTTTAAAAATCATAATCCACATCAGAAAACACCTTTCACCCTTTCATCCACTGCTAAGTAAAGACTGGCATTCAGCCTGAAGGCTTATAAGCCTTTTGCATCTCCTGGCTAGATCTTATTGAGGTTCTTCTAAGTGTTGAAATATTAAGTGTCGTGTACAATAACGTCAGTACAACATTTTCCATTAACACAATGAGAGTAAAGGAAGATAACCTTATATCTGGTGATGTACAAATCACCTCTGTGACTTATATTTAAGATGTCATAACTACATATCACAGTAGTGAAACCATCACTACAACGTCCTCCTGCTCATCTTTTGTTTCAAATCGACTGCTCACAAACCACTGCAGCATAGGGACTGTTATGCCCTCAGGAGTTGCTGTTCCTGCCCCTATCAATCCATTGTAGCAGTCCATAAATGGTTAAATTTGAACTCAAGTTACTAACAAATGCATTTACCACAAACATAAATTTATCAAAACTTCCTTTACTGATTTAAAGATTAAGAAAGACTTTAAGTGTCGGTTCCTCAGAAGAAGTCTAGTCTCATTACCTCCAGTTGTCACAGTCATCACTCAGGCCAGCATCATTTGTGGCAATGCATTCTCTGCATCTGCAACAGATTGTGTTTGTCTTTGTCGAATCTGACGCAGCAGTGTGACTGTGGCCCTGCTGCGCTGTAGGTACACAGGCAATAGCAGGCTGAAGAATGTAGCTCTTTGCATGCACTGATGTTCTTTCTGGGTAAGATCCATCATCTGGCCCCATCCATTTTTCCTGAGAAGACTTGGTCTGGAAGTCTTTCCACACACCTGCTGTTTGTCTATAGATGTGGTTTTGCGGTTTGCACAGCCTGTTCAAGCTGAGCTTAAGTGGTGTGAACAAATCTTTATATTAGCTAATATCCCTTAACTCAGCAGATATGAACTGTGTGGGCGTAAGAGTCTCTTGTCTTTTCATTGCTCAGTCAGTGTGTTTACACTCATTGATGATCAATTACAAGTGTTGTTGCTTTAATTACCAATTCAAGAAGAAAATCATTCTCGATAATCATTTCTTTCAACATTTTAGTGAAATATGCGGCTTCAAAATGCTCAGTTTCTGCATTTCCTGTTTCTTTAGACCTGAGAATGTTTTGGGTTTTTTTGCTGACTGTGCAGCTCTGACTGACTACACAGACTGAGCTGTTGTGCAACAATAGGTTTGGTTTGGCTACCACATTAACAAAAGCCAGTGCAATTGTTAAGTGCAACTCACCAGTAATTTTGATCCAACTTACCAAGTTAAAGTAAGCTGGATCTAAATTATCCAGATTATCAAAAAATAATAGCTAAATAGTTTTTCAGTCTCAGTTATTGCTTATGAATACCTGCTTAATAAATCTAAAGTATTAAAGTGGAGAGAGCTGATTATATGAGTTTTACGTCATGTTATAATGTCATCAAAAACATACCTGGAGTTCTGTTTTGATCATGTTATATCAGAACAACATTATTTCATGCATGCTTGAGGAATTCTTTAATCTCCTATGGAAACCATTCAGGGATCCCTAAATGTTTGCGCTCACAAAGCTCCTCCTTGGAGCTGCTGTCTCCAGCTGCCGCCTCTCAGCTCCTCCAGACTAGCGGCAGCAGCGATTAGCAAACAGTTGGTGAAACTGAGCATCTGCTGAGGTCATCATATGAACTACTTCTCAGTGCAACGCTCCTTAGAACAGCTGTAATCGGCATAATAGAAAGGCATTGTTATGATGACCTGCTGAAAGCAGAGTGTCAAAAAGAGCAGAAGCTTCTTAAAGAGAAAAAGGTCCATTTCAAGGCATTAAATTGAGAAATAAAATTTTATAACAACCGATGGTTGCATAGCTTGTTGATTGTGCTGTAAAATGGCTCTTAGTGCCTGGAAAACCCATGATACTACCCCTTTAATTAGCACAGATATTTGCTACATACGACCTACGATTGCTGTGACAGCCCATGTAAACTTTGGTCAAAGGCTTTAACAAGGTCACAAGGTGTTTGTGTGCACTGGTTGCTATATGTTGCTTCGTTTATAACATTTCTCTGAGGATAAAATATTTAGAAGTATTTTTTCACACTGTTTTGCAATCAAACTGTAATTACCTTCTTCTTATTGTCAGTACCAGCCTTCTCAAACCCAAACGACTTTCATATTGGCACTTCTCTTCTCATGTCACAATGGAGTGCGTTAATTTGCTTTTCTTGCCATCCCGGTCCAGCTTTGTTGGCACTTTTACCAACAAAAGTGTTGGCTCCATATCAGCCTGTAGGGTCAGACAGGTTAACTCAAATTGTTCCAAAGACCACAACACTCGGGACCACAGCATCAACATGTTGTCTCCATTTTTAAATAGCACATAAGTGCATCAAGGGACATCTAGTAGTTGTTTTGTCTCAACAAAAGACTACTGGATCTTTTTCTTCTAAGAAATACTTCTTCTCTTCAGTTCTGTTCTTGCTCCCACCTTTTGAATTCTTGTCACTTGTGGAAGCTTCCTAACTTAACCAACTGGTGAAAGGATGCACTGTGCATATTTTATAGATGGAACCTGAGGCCAACTTGTGTTTCTACCCAAAGAAAGTCTAGGGCAACATGTCCTTTCTGAACCGTTATGACATTTTTTATCATACATTTTATTTCTTTATTACTGGTAAGCTGCTACTTAACAGCAACTGCAGCTTACACCTTTCAAAATTGGAAAAAAAAAGTTAAACACAATTTGAAGCATTTATTGAGACAAGCTGTTAGAGATAATGGATGGAATGACACTACAAGCCTTTTTCAACAAACTGTAGTTTTATATACATGCAAATAATTTGAAAAAACGCAGAAGGTCAAACAAAATTAATACCGCCCAACCCTATGAGTAAAATGTTTCTTTTAACAAGCCCTAAAAAACAATTTCTGTGCATCTTATCTACATTCTGCAGCAAAGACAGACTTGTGAGGAAAAATGAAAGTTGTGTATGCGAAAGTACAACATAAAGAAGAAAAGCTACAAATACATACACTGTAAAAAAACAACATTTACAGTAAAATATCAGTAACTGTAGTTGGCAAACTTTTACCTTATTTCATAGCTAACTAATTCTGGCAATCACAGCTGTCGGTATTTTACTGTAAATCAGAGAGGTTTTGTTTTCTTTACAGTGTACCTCCTTATTTGTTAACTGGGTCAGTTAGGACACAATCTGGCAAGATCAACAATTTGACAAGCAAAAGGGAGAAAGAAACCACATAACTGACTGAACTTAACTGCATTTCACAGGTTCATCAGGATCAGAACAACTCAGATTTTCAAGTGCTACTTCAGAACCCTATGGCCCAACAAAGCTTTAAATGTCTAAAACTGTGATTTTTCTTTTTGTTCTTATCAGTTATCAAGTATTTAGTATTTCTAGCTTTACAGGCTTTTTTAAAGAAACTCACTGCCTTGAAATTCAATCCAATCATACAGACAGTTTCAAAGTTATGTCTAAGGAAATTCTTCAGACTGCATCAAGTCTCTAACCTGCATGAAGCCACAGCTGAGTCAGATGCATTAAGTTGGAAACTCTTGAAATTATTTCTGAATAAAATCTCACCTGCTTCCTGATTT
This sequence comes from Gambusia affinis, assembly GCF_019740435.1. Taxonomy (NCBI): domain Eukaryota; kingdom Metazoa; phylum Chordata; class Actinopteri; order Cyprinodontiformes; family Poeciliidae; genus Gambusia; species Gambusia affinis. Next base: position 939,754 of record NC_057886.1, read on the forward strand.
TCTTAAAATGAATATTTTTTTAGCTCAAAGTTATTTCAAATGAGTCAAAGTCATGTGACCAATTATTTTTACTTAGAGAAGGAAGTTTTCCACACAATGCACATGAAGAATTTTCCTTTCAGACATTCTAAAGTCCAAAATCATAGCTCAAGGGGAATTAGAAAATGGTCACCGCGATACAGTTGTAGAGAAACTCAAACTGTGCAGTTCCTCTAGAGTTACCATGGTTACCCTCTGATCATTTCTCTTCTACCCTGGCTTGTCAGTTTAGCCAGAGGGCCACGTCTTGATAAATTTGGTGGCTACGATAGACTTTCTATTTTCAGATAATGGATTAAACAATGCTCTGTGGGATATTCAAAGCATGGAAGTAAAAAATAAATTCAGTCACATCCAGGTTTCTTATTTGTATGTAACACTTAATCAAACAGAAGGTCAGGTCAGGAGAATCATACATAACAATCAGAATTGATTTGGGTCAGTCCCGCTGAGTGAAAATGTCATACTCTGATGTGTTGAGAATCCAAAAGGAGGAATGAGGAATATTTTAATTTTAATAAGATGAGTGCGTCCATAGCTTACAGAAAATTAGAGTCAGGTGGAATAACAGTAAACACTCAGGAACATGAGGGACAAAGAGCTACAGGAGTTTGATGATCTGACTAATACACTGAAGAGGTGATTACTGCATGAAAACTTTTGAGTAAAGAAAAACAACTTACTAAAAATTACTAAATAGATACACACTGAGCAGAACACCAAATCAGTCTTTAGACAGTAATCTTTATTATAGTAAAAGGCCAAATAATTATCAAGTGATGAACAGAGGCACTGCTTGTCACTAAAACTAAATTTTCCTGAAATCAAAGAGGAAAACAGTTTCTCGATTAATTGTGTTATCACACATTGAGCATATTCACTCTTTCTTCCAGTCTTATATTGGCCCATGTTGCTTTTGAAGGGCTCTGCTTTATGCTCTGTATCTTCCGAAGTGCCGTCTTTTCCCCACAAAATTCTAACATTGGTGTATCATTCCATCTTCAGGCTATCCTCCTCAGTCTCTTCCTCTTCGTTGTGTTACTAAAGTCTGACCAGTGGAGGTATGTACATGTCACAGCACTGCAGAATTGCTGCGATTAAAAGCTTTGCCTCTTGCGTTTCCATTAATGAAGAGAATAAGTGGTAAAACTAGTCAAACCGTTAAAAAAAATCTTATGTAGACAAAACTAATGTTGTGGCTTAAGTCATGTGCAATAATACCTTCAGGTATTAATATTACTTTGCGCTTGCTTGTATTCGTCTTACCGTCGCATTAATAAGCAATCCACTCACTTTAAGGTTTGCGCTACAAAGTTAGTGAGTTAGTTTTAGACATGTCTTGATTGAACTGAAAAATGCCAGAAACCTCTAGATAGAAGCTACCTGCAGACTGTGCTTTTTAAGGGTCAGCTGCTCCTTATGCAAATGTATGCTATGCCACATGGTCGCATGCCAAAGCAAAACAGTTTTTATAAGATGAGGAATTATAAGGCAACAAACAAGGCCATTATTATTTTTTGTTGACCTAACTAATACAGCATTGTGGCCATGACATGCCTGTCACTTAGTTTGGTTTGTTAGTAAAATCTCTTTTACTGCTGCAAACATGTTGCTTGTCAATTTACAATTACATTATGCACAATGGTGATAGCTTAAATACATTATTATGCAGAAAAAAATGTTAGTTTTATTATAGTATTTTTTTCTTAGTCTCTGTAGCAGAGATGTTTTCCTAGTCATTTCCTCAAGTTGTTAAGTAGAAAGTCTAAGTCAGGGGTCTTCAAGTCTAGGCTTCGAGGGTCAGTGTGTCTTTGGTCCAATACACCTCAATCACCTCCTCAGTGTCCAGTCAACCTCTCCAGAGTCCTGCTGATGACCTGATTATTTCACTGTGGTGTGTTGAAGCAGAGGGACATCTGAAAGCTGCAGAAATCTGGATGCAAGGACCCCTGGTCCAAGTCAAGTCTCAAGTATTTCACTACAAGTCAGAGTCAAGCTTCAAGTCTCTAATGACTTTCTGTTATTAAATTAGTGCTCTAAGTGCACTTATGCCAGTGGTTCAGGGCACCAAACCTGTGCAGTTTGTCTTTAGACCTACATTACCTCATGAACATTTGATAACTACATTTTATAGTTATTAAAGTGTTTCAGTCGCATTTTATTCACCATCCAAATTATCAGCTAAAAGCCCAGGTGTATTACTTTGAAAATTGCTCAGTTATGATATTTACCCCATTAGAAATAGAAACAGGCATTTATGCTCCAAGAAATATGATGCCATAATAAAAATAACACATAGATTCAAACTTGTTGATGTTGAATCTCTGGATGATTCAAAGAAAGTTTAAAGCTTTAATTTTTTGGTAATGATGAATGAGTAATAAAGTTAAAACGTTAACATCCCTGTCTTTACACTGTCTTCATTATAAATATACATGGTTAGGTTGTAATGTTAGAGCTAGCTTAGCAGAGAGAGAATGTTTGCTAATGTGATCTGCCTTTACACTACAGAAGTGACACTTTTAAAACTCTTCTGAATACGGGTTTTGTTCCTTGGCCTCTGACACACTTTGAGACTTCTGCTGTTGCATCAGTTTAACTTTTACTGATTTCACTGTAGTCTTTTTTTTTTTGTCCTTTGTGTATTTTGAGTATGCAGTGATTTATTTCACACAGCACTTTGTTATAAAGTACTAGTTGTTTTAGTAGTAGTAGGTAAATCACGTTTATTTTTAAGGGCGCTCTGATTGCAGTTTTGTGGTCAATCACCAGTTACTGAGCTTTAAAAAGCCTGACTTGCCGATTCCGTTCAATACTGATTTTTTTTTTTTTTGTCTGAAATGTTGCTTAATATAGCAAGACATTTGGGTGAACATGCAGACATGACCTGGAGGACTGGTCAGTCAGTCAAACTTCTAACAGGAGAACGGAAGAGAACAGTGGCTGATTTTTATACCTGTGCTAAGGAAGATAAGATCTGCTTCACATAAGGGCTGATTTATCGCCATTATTAATATCGTCTCCTAAATGATTCAGTCACCCAATACAGTATTCACTTGTCAAGCAACATCTAAAATGAACAGATTTCTATGAACCGTTAATTTCCATATTCTACCAGCGTTACTGTCCAATAACCCTGTCATCTTTTCACAGTAAAACATGCGCCAGATGAGCAGTCTACAGCTCACATATTGGCTTCATTTCAGTCTTCATTACATGAGATAAAACATTTTGGTCTGAGTCTCTGTCTCAGAACAACAGTCAGAGTTAAGTCTCGAAAGTCTGCAAGTCTGAAGTCTTATTTTTTCCAACGTAAGGGCAACTCGAGTCAGTCTGAAACTCTTTTGCCATTTCTGCAATGTAGACATTTTTGCATAACAGTAATCCAATATATGAGCATTAAACACAGATTTGATTTGATACAATGCAGTTCAACCAAAATTTGTGTATGATTCAACAGGATGTGACCAAATGGAACAGTTCTTACTCGCTTACACTCCCTCCTGAGAAAAGTGTTTAAAACAAAACAGTTTTCACATCTCATCTGAACAAGTCAGGTTTTTACAATTCAAGCCATATAAATTCAAAATTGGTCTTCCCTGATCATTGTTTTTGGTTGTTTTCTTTATTTCAGAAATTCTTTTTTTACATGAACAGCCAAATGCATAAAACTCTTAAAACTGTACTTCCTTGACTAAAATGGCTTTAAACTGAAGAGACAGACTTGTGCCCAAATATTGTATTGTAAACTTAACTAATAAGTTTCTCTTAAAAAGTCCTCTTGAACTTATTTCCTCATAAGGAACAAACATATAAAATGTAAATCAGAAAACTGTAAGGAATTTTGAAAATCAAGCATTGCTCGCTCATATCTTTGCTCTGATTAGTTTTGACATTTTGTGGAAATCAAAATGTGTGATGCCTTAAACGTCCCTTTAAAATGTTCCGATAGCTAATTTGAACATGATCATCAGATACAGGACACAGACATTGCTTACTGAAAGCCTGCAGGTGGTTTATGATGGTCAGTCTGTCTTCCTGTCTCTCTGTCTGTACTTCCGTCTTGATTAGTGTTTTTCAGGGTGAGTTCTTCCAGCTTTGGTAGAAGCCAAAAGAGCTGGGAGGAAAAATGTAACGAGGAATCTGTAAAGGATGTATTAATGTTTGTGTTTTGCTCAAGATGATTTTCTTTCATAGTGCTGTTACACTGTTCTTAATTATCTAAACCAATACAGTGGATGTAGAGTGAAAATACGTTAAAATGTGTTAATTAAAACATTTTGATGTGCAATGCAAAAACCCCTTTCAACATAAATATTTTGTTTGGTCTGCAGTGTGCCACCTATAGCTAGTTCAGTAATATAATGGCAACTGACAGCTTGTCCTGTCTCTGTCTGTTTGTGTTTGTCTCTCCATCTGTTTGTCCCTCCATCCATCTGTCTTTCTTTCAAAAATCCTCCTTTCACTCTGGAACATGTGTTATGTGTTTCGCATTGGGTTTCTTTGGAATTACTTTAATTTATTTTATACTTTATTTCATTTTAATATGCTTCTAACTCTAACGAATGGTTTATTCTTGCTGTACTTGATGTGCAATGCTGTCATAACATAACATCTATGAAAACATTATTATTTATCTGTGGTCTTCCATTCCAAACTGTTTGTATATAATTAACACCCTCACCTTCTGATATCTGTTGTGAATCATCTTCACCCTGACTTAACCATAACCTTTTGGCCTGTGCATGTCATGTAGTCACAGGCTATGAGAAGTCACGCAGCCTAAATAACATTTCCGGGATGACGGGGGGTCCACTGCGACTCACTCCAATCACCAACTCCACCTTCGAGACCTTTGAGCCATCTGGCCTCAGGCGATGTCACTCCCCCATCCCATCCATCTTGTAGCTCACCCAAAAAGAGAAGACTACATGCAAATAACACAAAAGCAATAACAATGAAGAAGTGCTATTTATAAGCTGTTCTTTAGTCCTTCAATGCATTCTCTAAAACTTTTGCTTCAGAAATCCTTAATTCTAGAGATTAGCTATATCTATGACACACAAAAAATTAACATTTTGGAATTGTATTTGGAAATACAACAATTTCCACAAACAAACTTTACCTACTGACAGGCCTTGGTTAATTAATACTGAGAATAACTTAGCTGTCTAGTTACCCTATACTAATCCTTGTCTGTTGCTGATTGCCCTGTCACTTTAATGTTTTAATTCAATGTTAAAGAGCAGCTGTGAAGAAAAATAATGCTAAGACTTCAGCAAACACAATAACCATACTATGTAAACTGTACATTTTTTAAATAACTGCATATAGAATACCCATTAGTAAACTAAATAAAGAAAAAGCATTTAGTGGTACATCCTAAAAACTCAGCACCTTAAAAACACCTAGCTGGCAGAGTTAATTTTTTCTTTCTAATATAAAACTGTTGTAAACTGAGAGGCCAGAGGTTTGATCAACTAAAAGCCTCAACCACAAGCTTGAGCTCTGCTTCTACTTCCTCCCCTATTTCCTCTGTAGCTGTACTTGATAGCTGTTTCTCTAGAGTCCCAAACTCTGAGGGGTGTAAAATATCTGAGTTAGAAGTTGTAGAAACTAATATATTGTTAGTCATAAGAGGTCTTACAAAGATTTTATATTGAATCAAGCAATAAATAATTAATGAGTAAGGGTATTATGTTTTTTCTTCCAAAGTGTCACAAGCCAATAGTTGTTGGGAATCACTGTCAAGGGATTAACACTGTAGAGCTGGTGCATGTAACATTCATTTTATTCACTTGGGGAAAAATGAAAGCAAACGTGATCACAACATATGAACATGTTTAGGTTGGCCTTCATTGTACCAACAGATTTCTTCTAGAACTTCACCCACCATCTGCTGTCCTCTCACCTGAGCTCTCCTCCAAACACTGAGCTGTAAAACCTGCTGGTATTATTTCTTTGTAAATCATGTTATACAATGATTAGTTTAGGTTTCAAAGAGTCAGAATGTCATCACCTGGGTGGATCTTTCATACAGTATAAGGAGTACATTAGTCAAATCTGCTGTTAATCTGCTGTATGCCATATGGAAAACCTTTTAAAATTATAAAATCAAGTAAAAGCTAATTGGTCAGTTTGTGAGTATGGAGATAAAGTATAGTTTTGGTTAAAACAAGCAAAAGTGAGATCAGAGTTTTTTCATGCAGTTTTCCCTTACATTTTCTGTGTTGTGTTGTAGTTTAACACTTTCAGTGCCAGGCAGTGGAAGCAGAGTCTGGATTTGTGGTTCAGGACGGATCCTGTGTTGAAGCCGTCAGCTGTTGGACGTTTACAACAGAAGCCAGTGGTTGTCCTGGTTACCCTTGACTTTAATTGACTTTTTGTTATGTGTTCAGTACATGATGATATTTTCAGATAATGCAGCTCAGGATCAGGATGAGAAGCTGGGTTTTCCTCAGGTCTGAGTTGATTGACATTTCACTTACCGCCACTGCCATCCATAGCATTACTACTTGAATCTGCAACCAGAATCAGTATTTTTTAGTTTTCTCCCTTTTTGGCTTCTCTGTCTTTCCCTGTTTTTACCCCAAACTTTTCCCCAAACCCCACCCTCCCTCTTTTGTCTGTCCATCTTGTCTTTTTTTTCGGCTGCGACTGCTTAGTCGGAGGCACCATGAATGGCTACTGGAGTGACAGTCCATGGTAGAAGAGCAGACGCCAAATGCCAGAAAAGAAGAACGGAACAACGAGGAGGAATATTGAAAAATGTCTGAGATTAAAAGGATTGCAGATTGTGCCCTGACCTGCATCTACCTCTCAACAAAGATGCATCCATATTTTTCAACCTGGATTTGTTTCTTTTGTTTTTTTAGTTTTAAAGAAAGACAACAAGAGAGAAATGTTTTCACGTTTACTTTGGCATCCATTAGGATTAATCTGTCTCAGCATCTTTGTCATAATTTTTCTCTATAAAGACTTCTAAAGGTTACGCTTTTTACACAAGATTGTTGTGCAGAAATTCTGCAACAGGCCATGAAGTAATGGTGATGGAGGGAAGCTGAGCTGCCCCGACTCCTGCTCTTACATTCATCACTCATGCTCTTATGCTGTTCTGGGAGCAAGAGAATAAGGTTTCATTAAATCAAACACTTAATTCCTTATGATTGAATAGACTTTATTAAGGCAGGCATCTGTGTTTGCTGGACATATGTATATATAACTCAAATTTAATGAAAACATAGTTTAAAAAGATAACATTTTCTTCCTTATTGACACCTGAGAACACAGTTTAGGATGATTTGATAAATACAGAGCTTGAATTTATTAAATAAGAGCTTTAATTAAATGCATTTAATATGTAGATCTTGAAAATCCAATTAAAGCTGCGGACTGAGATCAGAGCTGCATCTACAATATAACTTCAACTTGTGAAGAAAATGAGTTCATGTGATACAACCTAAAAGCTACAGACTCTTTTTCAGAGGACAGTTAAAAGTTAAAGGGCCTCTAGTTCAATAAATATTCCATTACAAAACATGGAACTACAAGCAGAAACAGGGACCCCCTGATCCTACATGCATTCAATAAAGTAACATCACAGCCAGTTGCATCATATGATTAAATAGGAGAAATTGTGCCAGAAAAAAAAGTTACTTTTTTATATGCATTGTATGTTATAGACATACATATACAATTCCCACTCTTCATTGTCTCCTTATGGTCAAATGTTCCTTATGACTGCATCAGTCACTTTACCTGAGGGTTCTGCTTGTCACAACACTGTAAATATGTAGACGATTTGCATGGTCTTCCAACGCAAGCAGCAAGTACAGATATGCGAATAATAACGTAAGAAAGCTTGGCATTTTAGTTTAAAACATAAGCAATGTATATAAAACATTTAAACTGCTGTAAGAGTGTGTGCGTCTGGACGCATACACATAGCATACATTGGCATGCAGAACAAAGCTACTGTTATAAACAGGAGGGGCTGAAATGATGCATGTTGGTGGGAACAGATGAACCTCGCTACTGTAATGGGGACGGGTGAGGGAGGGACAGATTATTTTTTCAGGAAGGGAAGGGGAGCCATTTCTAGTAACTGCTATGAAGCTGCTTTGTTATAGATGTTGAGATACTTCATTTTTTTTGCTTTTCTATTCAAGAGATGTTGAGAAAGCTATGTATTTTTCAGATATATGCAAGTAGAAGCAGAAGTTGAACTAATTCAATGAAACTAAAAAAAATATTTTTATCTCAACTCTTCTGCTGCAAGTGAAAAAAGAAAAATCTCTCTTTCCAAGACTGTTTCTCACCAAAGTTTCTGCATTCATAGTTTGGACACATTATTCTAACTGTTAGTCTGCAATGCCCTGGTGTCTGTGGTGTCACTTAAACTGCAGTGAGTTCAGAAGATAAAACCATCTGTAAGAAAAATTACATTTTTAATTATGTTAATGCAGAAAACACTGTGTGAGTGTATGATTGTTCACTACTATTTTGCCACAATTAGTTCATGTTCCAGAAGTGAGTATGTATAAGAGAGAAAATTTAACTAAGAAGACAAATATCTGAAATTCTGAAATGATTTCATTTAACATTAGAGTTTGTTGAGCTTCTTTTCATTACACTGTTTCCTTTTTTCCATTCATTGACAACTCAGGTATCTATTTTCCACTACTTTCCTTGGGATTCCTTTCTGCAATGTTTTTCAACTTAATGCATTGTATGTATAGAAAAAAGAGTGGAGAAGAAGAAATGAACTCTTTTGTGCATGTTTCTACCACATGCTCCGGTCACCTCGCTCCAAACTGCTATTTTACATTCACTATTCAACTATGTGTCCTGGCTCCTTGCTCCTTGTGACCTCCCCTAGACTTCACATCCCAAATAATAGAAGATCACTTTTGTGAGACATCAGCCATTTATGCACATTGTGCAATTACATAAAATGGCTAAATGAACTACTTTTTGCATATGAATAGAAAAAAACTGACTTAAAAGGGGATTTAACTGAGGAGGAGACAGGATAAGAAAATAAGCTGATGAAAAAAATAGAGTGAAATGTTATTGAAGAGGTAACGAGGTGTAAGTGCTTTAAATGATGTGTTCTGAGTAGTCTATCAACTGAGCAACATCGAAGAGAGGAGATGGAGAAGGAAAAGTTCTGGGCAAGACAGAAAAGTGTGATGAAATGATGGAGGACAGAAAGAAACAAAGGAAAATTCCCTTCATCATGTAAGAATGTGAACTCCACAGTTGTATTGTGCACTGTTTGTGTTGTTTGTCCTCACCCCGTGTTTGTGGTTGTGTATCGCTGTGACACTTTCTTTTCCGTTCATTTTGTTTTATGTTTCATAGTCCTTTTCTTTCCGACAGCCTCTGTTTGTTCCACATCAGGGCCAAACTGCCTTTCCAAACTCCACTTCCAGCTTTTTCCATCTCACACAGGTGCAGGGTGATTGATTGCAGAATGTCATATGAGCAAATACTAACTGCAACAAAATCAAAGTAATGATCACTGATGTGATGCAGCTAAAACTGTCTGTGACGTCTGAACAGGAATTGTGGGAAACACCAACAGAGGTTCACTACTGTTTGTTTATTTATTTATTTTAATTTCTTTTTTCTATACTTCAACCTGGTCCTGGTTGGCTGCAGTCCTCTGGTTTAAAAATTGAACTCTGACAATTTAACAATTTTATAGATTGAACTTTATTGCCAATTGCTATTTGTTTTATCAGAGAACTGCGCAGCCTCCTCAATGACTTCTGCATTTGAATTCTTGTTGTGGGTTATCCAGACGTAATCTGTGTCATAATCAAGCTTTGTTTATAGTGTACTTGCATGCTGGGTTTGCTGTGGGAGTGTCGTACTAATGTCTTTAATTTTACTGTACTGACACAAAGGATACACACACACACACACACACACAGACAACTTTTACATTGGAAACTACATACATAGAGAAATCAATTTCTTTCCTGCAATTTTGCACAAACTTAAGGGAATTATTTGAAAGCTGAATGCCTGTGGTAAAGTAAAAATGTCTTTCTATAATTTTTAGCATTGTAAATATCACAATGGACTCTTTGCCAGCAGCATCTTTGAAGACTAGCAGCCACTGACCTGTGGCTTGCATTTCATGTGATAATTCATTCAAATGAATGTAAAAATGTGGGAAAGTGTTACTGAATAAAGTAGATGTTGATAAAGATGTGAAACATCATTTTTGCAATAGTTGCATAATATCAGCCTGTAGAAAAGGAAGATTCCAACCTTTAATTACATTTATTGAAGGGAGGGAACTAATTGGGAGGGGATCCATATTCAGAAATAGTTAGTTTTAACATTTGGTTGAAACCAATTATTTATTATATATTTTCTGTGTAGAAACTGAAAGAAAGACCAAGAGGAAAAAATGAGTTTTACTTTCTCAAGAAAATACTGAATCCCTTAAAAATATGTTACATGACCTACTTGCTTATGAATTGATATTCTGGAACTCAGACACACACAAAAACAAGAGAACATACGTGAATGCGTTGACACTTATGTTGACACTTTTATCTTGCAGCAAAAGTAAGTTCTGCCTCGTTTACAAGTAGTTAAATAAATTTAAAATCAGTGTCAGCAAAAAAAGATAACTTTTAAAAAGACATGCTTATTTATATCAAGGCAAGGCGAGTTCATTTATAGCAACATTCATACACACTGGCAATCTGAGGAGGAGGAACCCAAACCACAGAGACTCCTCACTCTGTAAAAATGTTACTTCTCCTGTTTGGAAAGGGACATTTTACAAAGTATTACTGTGTCATTTGTTAATATAGGATCATTGTCACCACTAAATAAATGTACTCTTTTAAAAAGGTTGGATTCTTCTTTTTGGTGTTGAGATTATGCTGCTGCAATAAAAGATTCTAAATAAAATATTTTATTTTCATGCTTTTTCATGCATCTTCATCAGGTGTGCCAGTAAATTTGTCTACGTCTGTATATAGCAAGCAAACAAATCTAATTTAGTATTGATGCTTTTGGCAAAAAGACTTGCATGTTATGTGGTTTCATACTGGGTGTTAGTTAAACAGCTGAGGAAATAAGACAGTAAATGTCTTTACGTGAGGGTGGATAAAATAATTGCAGTGTTGCTCACTGATTCTCCTAAATCCCCTGTTTTTGGCTCTCTGGTCTAAATGACAGTTGACCATCTTGCCAGTCATTAACTGTGGATTTAGGATTAGAAGGAGTCATAGGAACATTGATTGGTGAAGGCTGCACCAGCTGCTTCAAACATCCTAAATCTGGCAGGTAGAACGGAGGCATTTAGGCATTTAGTTTCATTTGCTCTCTGTGACTCAAGGCCAATTAGAGATTTTGGTTTCTATCCTCCTGTGTGCTTTTTGTTCCAATAGATATGAAACCTTAGGAAAACATAGCTTCAACATTGCTGACCAATGCTCCTGACAGTGCCCTACTTTTAAAATAAATTGCTGTTATTAGTCACAATCTGTTTGATTTTACTAAAGGCTGGTGTTGCCAACTCAACCACTTTAAGACACCAAGTTAGTGAAAACAAACCAAAACATTATTTTACCCACCTGCAACATCACTGGTGATCTGACCTGACCTTTCTTTACACCAGACCTGAATGGTATTCATTCTGTGCAAAAATACAAGAAACAATAAAATGTATTAAATCATTTATATAAAAAATATTAACTATTAGACTTTTGACCTATCAATGATTACCCATCCACAAATATGGCAATGTGAACCATAGTCTGGTGATTGAAGGATCAAGCATTATTGCTCATAATCTTTGGATGCTGACTGATTTTCTCTTATCCTTCTTTGCAGTGCTGAGCTTCTAACTCAACCACCACTTTCTCATCATGAAGAGGACAACAGTAAATATCTCAAGTGCTGCTGTTCGACTTTTTCCCTAATATTTTCAGTGCAGAAATTGAAAAATGATCAAGAGGAACTGAGTATTACTTTCTCACTACTTCCATTATTATATTCTACAGAAAAGAGGTATGAGCCCCTCAAATCCTTCCACCATTTTTGAAGCAGATGAAGCACAGAAGAAGCTTCACAAATGAATATCGTGAGAGTTGGATCTGGAGGTCACTATTTCCACAGCTCCATGTAATTATTGCTTTACAGATGACATATTTTGTTTGAAGGAACTCCAGTTTTGGTTTCTGTAGCTGTTAGATCAGTTCAGCTCTACTGAGGACGATAAAAGATGAACTAAGCTTCCTACTGCTCCACTCACACTGATCTGTACTCAGCTACTGGACCTACAAGAAAACACTGAAGTCTAGTAGATTTCAGAAAATACAAGCCATCTCTCCAATCTTGCAGTGCATTTTGAATGTCTTCTTGACACGTCCCTAAAGTCCTAATGCTGTTCATTTTCACCAACTTTGACCGAATTTAACCAAAGACAGACACTTGGATGGACAAATCAGATGGTACAAGCAGGAGCTTACTCAAATTCTCATGACAAGCAAGACTCTTTCACTGAGGATTACGACTTAACTGGATAATTTTTCCTTTTTTTCAACATTATGATATCTTTCCATGCCACCTCCACTTCCTTCTCTGCAGCTCAGCTTTGAAGCTGCTCCTCATCTCCAGAAAATGTTGCATGGCATGAATTGAAACAATTTAAAACAGGAAAATGCAATCAGAGGAATGAACAAAATCCAGAGAATAGGTCAGTGGGTGAAATATTATATATTTTTCCACTTAGTAATTTTAGAAAAAAAATGCATATTTTGCCTTGAACCCCACGACTTGCTGTTAAAATAATAAGAAAAAAACAACATATCCTACTGAAAACAGCACTTTGGAGACATAATGAATGAAGAAGCACTTCTGTGTCCTGTTTTTCTTTTTCTTTTTTTTTTCAAATGAAGAGGAACAAAGATCCTGCAGACCATGCTCCTCCCAGAATGTGAAAGAAGATAAACTTAAAGACAGCAGGTTGTCAGCAATATTAGAACATCTCTGCTAAGCTATTCTAGGAACAGAAATGACAATGACTTTTCAAGACATTGTTTACCAGCATGAATATTTTGCATGACTCCTGCAAGCCACTCTGATCTCTCCTTATGAATAATAATTCTAAAAATTTAAGTGTGTTTACTTTAAACTGTGTTTAAATACCACAGACTGTATTGACAAAACATTCATTTTTGGATGTAGTACTATCCCTATGCTCAAAAAACTTCTGTGCTTGCTACAAAAAAGATAGCTACATCATACATGGAAACTTTTTTAAAAATGCAAGTATGTGTTCTGGTATATTAGAACATTCTAGTACATTCTTCTGTTACTCATATTATTTCCAATATGGTTGCTTTTTTACTTCCTCCCCACAGCAGTTCTTCCAATTTTCTTCTTGTAGCTTTTACTCAAACTTTGAACTATACAATGGCAGCTGTGTGTGCCTGTGCCAGTAACCGGATGCAAACATTATTTTAAACTAAACTGTGCTATCACTGTTTCTGAGAATCTGAGCTGAAAGTGTCTGCTGTCCCTTTATGTGGATCTTCCTGTCTGACCCTGGTATCTATGGTATTAACCTGTTCCATGCATTTCCAAAGGGATTTTTCCCTCCACAGCTTTTCTGTTTATTTGACTTTATGATACATCTTTGTCAGGAACTGGGATTAATAACTTGAGAAAAATAATAACAATAATATATGTTATGCAAGTTGCATAAAAAAAGAACAAATTAACAAATTAAGAACAAATACACAAATGTGGGGAATATTTTGGGCAAATCTTTGTCACAAAGCTGGCATAGTATCAACTTTTGAAACTTCTTGTTCAAATACCTTTCCAGCCCTTCAGTTTTACTGCTGAAGTACTCCTGGCCAAAACAGTCACCTTCTGAATCTAACTAAGCAAAAAGGTATGAGCCTTCTGTTGGAAGATTAGTGCATAGGCAGTTATGTTTCAGCTGGCAACAAGTTATTTAACCCCAACTGGTGCAATGAGTTGCTTCTCATTTCAACCTGGAGAGACTCACACAGAGAAAAACAGCAATTAGGAAGTTTTATTGACTTAAATGATTTAAAGTTCCTTGGCACTCGGACCCTGGCAGAAAATATTGTGCTGTGAATTGCGATAAGCTTGGATGAGCATTAGCAATGATGATTCAAGACGTCTTCCCCCAGGGCCTGTACACTGGAGGTTGGAGAAAGGAAAGTAGCCCGAAGGAGCCAGGAGCAGAGAGGTGGAGAAGGGGTGAAGGTGGGCTGAGCACAACTGGAAAGCAGATGGTATCATGGATGAAGATTCTTATAAATGGATGAGTGAATGATGATTGGCTATGACAGGGCATGGTCCGATGCTAATAGGCTGTGGTGTATTACACCCCAGCCTATTGGTGTAATAGGCTGCGTATTACAGCCTATTACACAGGGGGATGACCTGTGTCATCCACCTGTGATTGGATGGCACAGTGATTGGATGGCAGCCTATTGGTGTAATAGGCTGCCTATTACAGCCTATCAGGGGGATGACCTGTGTCATCCACCTGTGATTGGATGACACAGGTGAGGCTGTAGAGTTTTCCTGGTTGAATTTTCATCTAGTCTTCATGTCTTAAACAACCACATCTAAAGACACATATTGTGGCCGTGGAAAAGATGTCAGTCTGTTTGAGAAGAGTCAAATCATTGGTATGCATCAAGCAGAGGAAACATCTAAGGAGATTGCAGAAACTACTGAAACTGGATCAGTAACTGTCCAACACATTATTAAAAACTGGAAGGATAATGGAGACCAATTGTCTTCAAGGAAAAAAAGTGGATGGTAAGAAATCCTGAATGATTGTGATCGGTGATCATGTAAATGTTTTGGTGAAATGAAATCGAAGAAAAACAGTAGAACTCCAGTCTATGTTTTATAGTGAAAGTAAAAACATCTCCACACGCAGAATGTAAAGGGAAGTCAAGGGCCTGGGACTGAACAGCTCTATAACCTTAAGAAAACCACTGATCAGGGAAGCTAACTGGAAAAAGGCTTCAATCTGCTGGGAGCAGAAAGATTGGACTCTGGAGCAAAAGAAGAAGGTCATGTGGTCTGATGAGTCCAGATTTACCCAGAGTTCCACAGTGATGGGTGCAGCAGAGTAAGAAGAGAGACAGGTGAAGTGGTTACCCATCATGCCTAATGATTACTGTACAAGCCTGTGGGGGCTGTGCTATGATCTGGAGTTCCTGCAGTTGGTCAGGTCCAGGTTCAGCAACAGCATGCGGCATATTCCAAGATGGTAATGCCAGGATTTATGGGGGTTGAATTGTGAAAGACTAGTTCAGGGAGCATGAGACATCATTTTCACACATAGATTGACCACAACATAGTCCAGACATTAAGCCCATTCAGATGTGCTGGAAAAGGCTTTGCACAGTGGTCAGACTCTGTGATCATCAATGCAAGATCTTTTTGAAATTGGATGAAATTAAACCTTGTCACATTCCAGAATTTTTTTGGCCAGGCAATGTATAGACTAGGGTCATTGACTTGTCTAGATATCCATACATACAAATGAAAAAAAAAAAACTTTAAAAATGAACTCACGGTTTTTAGTTACAGAATGATCCAATAAACAGAAATGAATCTCCCAACATTCAGAGAAACTCCTTTATTTATTGTCAAACAAGCAGTCCTATTGCAGTAAGGTTTCCATTCAAATTCAGATCCTGCTCTTAGGTTTTCCCTGAAAAGGCATGAATTTCCTCAAGCTATGTATAACTTACACAAGTGTATCATAAATTCATTTTGGAAATAAGCAACAAGTCTGAAAACAGCAAAAGATTTGTGTAATGAAGTCAACTGAAGAAGCTTAAAATTGTCTGTGTGCAAACATAAACTGTCAGGAACTGGGAGTGAAGGAAGTGAAATGTTTTAGAGGAAGTGGAAGATTCTTATATGAATATTCTTCACTAGAGTGGAAACCAATTGATTTGTTTTCATCTTGTTAAAAAGACAACAGTATGTTTTTCTGAAATGAGCTGGGTCTGTGAGCTGCTAATTCACACAAGTACAGCAATTAATAAGAAAAGAAATGGTGCATAACAAGAGAGGCAGAAATGTTGAGTAAAAACAAAACAAAAAAAACTTGATAAGTTGAAAGAATATTGATTTGGCCAACTACCCACAGCATTTCATCAACCTTTTGAATAGACTGAGAAATTTATTTTTGCAGTTATTTGATACTCTAATTTCACCTGAAGATTTGTATAATATATATGTTCTGTATGGTGTAGTGTTTGGTTTGTCTGGGGGTGCTGTGTGTGAGCTGTTCTGGAGTTGTGACAGCAAATTTATGGGAAACTTTAAAGTGAAATAGTCAACAATGAGGGTGCAGGTCTATTCATTTCTTTGCCTTTGTATAATGTGGACTTTTAGTCCTTTCATATAAGGACGGGGTATCTATCACAGGACATTTCATACTATGCATTCTTGTCTACCCATCATGGGACTATTATTCACATCAACTTTAGTCACCAATGGTTTCAAGTCATTGATGGTTTCAATACATTCAGATAAATGTGAAATTCTCTTTATAATTCACCAGAACATTTAACTACCTAGAAGTATAACCTGATACCCGACGGTTGTGTAAATGAAATGGTGTGCTGAGTGGTATGTTAGGGGACTGAGTTGGGACAAAATGGCAGCTCAAGTGTATGAATTGAGGTATAAATTGGCAAAGGAGCCTGAAAATCGTCTCAGTATTCAGTTTTTTTTTCTCCTTGTTCTTTTATCATGTGCATGCATTTTATTTTGCACCAGATAAACTTTTAAAACATTTTACCTAAATTTTCCTCCCCAGCATCTTGCTTTCCTCTAAGGAAGTTAAGTAAATAATGATTAAAAATCTCTCGACAGTAATACATAAGAAATCATGTTAAATATTTCTTTGCTAAGGGCTATAGAAGTCTTTCTAGAATTCTAGTACTTTTGGTAAACCTGCTACAAAAGTATTTCCTAATGTTTTGCAATGAAAATTTATACAAAATCTTCGCTTAAAATATTTAAATCAGGGTTGATTTTGGTTGGGTAAGTACTAAGAAAACACTTAGTCATTTGTGTCCTTTGTGTATTTGAATAATTGGAAACTTGCTCATGCCTCTGCAAGCAAGATGAAACATTGAGTTTCAGAAAGACACTGAAATGATTCACGTTTGGAAACTGGAGTTTCATGAAGGTTTGCAAACTTTAAACTATGTCATATCTGATAAACATAAACTATAACATTTACTTGACTTGCAACAAGTCTAACTAAATGAAGTGATAAAAGACTGCTTTTGCTGTTATTTTATTTTTGCTGTTATATTTGCATATTTCTTTGTATTATGTGGAGGGTTATAACAAATGGTATATTAACTAAATCAACAGAGAACAACTCTCAGGAATATTTTGTATAAAAATCAGACATAAAATGTGAAATATTATGATGCTTCTGTATATATTTTCAAGATCATTGATGCTAACTTCAGATGAATATTCTGATTATTTCAAACTGTTGATCTGGATCTGTCCAACTTTACTTGAAGTCTTGAGGTAAATATTTCAGTCGAAGCTGTATCAAGCTGCCCCTTCAGACAATGTGCTTCACCTTCGAAAGGATCTAAAAGGAAGTTCCAACCTCTTATGTTAAATTTATCAAGTGAATGTCTTCATCTCACAATATTGTTCTGTATTTGCTTCAAGCAGAAAAACATCTGAACATCAGTGACATCATTTTGTTGCATGTAATTTTAAAACTGTGATCACAAATAGAACAATAAGTGCATCTATAATGACTTTGAAACAAAAGCATGCACTGAACATACTTAAAAGCCTATGCAAGAACTAAGTTTAGCTTTTGGTTATTGCTTTCCAAGAAACACCTGGTCATGTGTCACAAATGTCTTGATCAGTTCAGTAAGGTGGAGGAATTTCAGATTGTAGTGACTTACTAGTGCAACCCTACCTTCATTTGTTGTTTTTTGTCAAAAAAATGTTCAAAATTTCAGAAAATGAAATTTTCTGAAACTTAGTTTTAAAAAGAGCCTCACCATCTGCCGTATCAGGGGATGTAAAAAGGAAGACAAATTTCAGAAGAGCAAGATTGTTTACAAGATTCCCATCATGCATCTGTTTTGTCCAATTTTGATTTAGAAATTTATGCTCAATGTATAAGACCTATTTGTGTTTTGTTTTATTTTTGTTAAAATGTGTGTTTGTGCAAAAACATTTGAATTTATTTTTCAGGAAGTAACCTTTGGGTTGAATTAGCTAAGCCATGAGCTTTTACTTTTAGCTAACCTATATGTTTGATTATCATTATTTTAATGGAAAAACATTTAAATCACTGTAAAGTATTTTTTATAGGTTATTCCTCAGTTCAAGTGAATTTATCTTTTGTTTGGTTTTCTGAAGAAATGCAGTGAAGCTGTCCAATACTGTTTGTGACTCATGCAAGCTCTCTGACATCCTGATAACAATCTAATATATTAAATGATCACTGTTCATTTAGACTCAGAATTTCCAAATCACGGGTCTGTTATTATTGTTCATTCAATATACCTGTGATAAAATGGACTTTTAGTTTTAAAAATTGGAATGAGTTCCAGCAGTAATCTCTCTTCTATATGACTTCAAAACTTTTGACCTCATCCCCTTCATGTCTCCATCTCTTGCTCCTGAGCCATAAGTCGTTATATTTGACCTAGTTGTTTTCTACAAACTGTTTTAGATTCATTCCAAATGCATGTGCAGGACACCGACTAAACTGACCTTAATGTAAATGTTCTTTTGAAAGGAAGTCTTTCCTCTGCTAATAAAAAAGTCCTCTTCTTCTTTTCAGTTTCAGAGGAGAAAGCAATTTTATGGATTAACAAGAGTACACAGTGTCAGAGTAAAGTGTGCAAATGGATTGAGCTTCACAAATTTTGTGAAAATCTTAACAGCAGATTGAAATGGAGCAGATGAATGTCTCAGTTTTCAGCAGTGCTTTAAGTGGAACAAAAAACATGCTTTTAGGTAGATCTGTCTATTCACATATAAATCACAGGTATTATTATACAGAAATGAGAAAGAAACAAATTTCAAAGTGTCATGGAGCCACTTTTATTAACTTAAAGCCTCATGGTGATAACATGGACATAAAAAAATAAAGTTATAAAATACAAGCTTCTTAAAGACATAAATAAGTGAAAGACTTGAGTTTTTACTGTTACAGGGCATATAAAACCTATACTACTAAAGGAAAAACTACGACTCATTTAACATTTCCAAAATTCCCGTTCCACTGTGGGGTAACATTTAAAAGTGCTTTTACTGCGTACTGATGCATACCAGCCCACTTAAAGCACTGACCTGTCATGGTATTTTTTTTACCCACTTCCTCCTCCTTGTTTTTACAGCAATCCTGTTATAATTTTTAAATCAACGATAAATTGTATGTTTGCCATGTTGATTTTGTGATCACAATAAAGAGACAGAAAATAAATGACCTTAATGATGAGAGGCTTCCTTCAACTTATGAATGAGTTTATGCAATAAAGATGCTGAATCTGAGTATATTGTCAAAACACTCGAGAGAGAAAAAGTACAAAGTATCTTCCACTGTACACAATGTATTTTGATTGAATGTCATGCCTGGTATTTACATTTTCTATTTTTAAACATGTAAAAATGAATACAAGTGTTGAAAAGAGACTTATAAAAAAAAAGCTATGCTGTAAAAGAAAACACCAAGTTCTGACTGAATGCTGATTTACTTGATCAATTACCCTTTTAAAGAATAGGATGAATAAAAGAACTTAAGACTATTATATAAAAAAAATGTTTGGAAAAAAGTAACACATTCAGTTGAATGAGAAACTTCAGACAACAAATAAAAATATGACTAAGAAATTTTATTTATTTGTTGTGTGCTTTTTTTTCTTATTTATATAGTATTATAACCTCTTCATGTCACTGAACTCTAGCATCATGTCACCCACCAGTTTCACCCAGCATGATGAGCTTAGCTGCACGTCTTCTCTTTCATTACCCACTTTCCTGTCTAACTTATTTCAAATAAAGGCTGTCTGAGTAAAAACTAATGAAAGAGAGGTCCTTTACTAGTTTATTTCTATAAGATATTCTGGTGAACATTTACAACATAGAAGCAATGAAGTGGTTGTATAGGTGCTGAACATAAAATGTTTTACATCTTATGTTGTACTTATCATGTAGTTCAACATAAGAACCAAATTGTTCACAAAGCACATGTGCTGTGAGAAAAGTATTTTTTTATAATTCAAAGTTTTGCGAGGAAACGTGTCCCCTGGAGGGGGGAACCACATGGACCGTCCATTTGTGCGCGCAATCTATCCCTATTTTATTTGTCTGCCTGCACAGAGTCGGGAGGAACGCAAGAACTACTTTTGGAGCCGGTTCCCCGTTTTACAACCGAGACGTCTTTCGTTTGGCTTTCCGCCTATTTTTGGGCGTCGAAAATGCTAAATCCGCGCATTGAAACCCTAAAGGTTTCTCTGAGATTATTTAAAATCTTCCTACAACTTTAGAACCTGCTTCCGAACCAAAAACCTGCGGTTGTCGTACTTTTTCCGACAACGCGGAGTTCTTAACCTTTCCAAGACCGACACAAGATTTTTTTCCTAAATTGCATAGATTCAGATTTTTGTTTTAATTGAAACAGGTTTCACCGGAGCACATAAACACAACTTTCTTTAAGGGGAGTGGGTTAGTGACCCAGACTCGGAGGACTTGAAAACAAATTTGTCAGGCTGATCAGGAATCTGCAGTCAGAAAAAAACCTCCATGTCACTTCTGACACCAACTTGTTAAGGAAATAAATCTTACCTAAGGTGAAACACTGAGTCAATCAAGAACGAATCAAAAAGCATTTTGAGTATTATTTTATTAAGAAACTAAGCAAAGAAAACGAGCAATGACTCCACTGGTTATTCCAGGGAAGTGAAGAAAAGATGAAAGTACAAAGCTTTTCATATCCACCAGCCCTCTTACAAAGAGGGGGGGAAAAGGGAGCATCCCACCAGTTTCAGTTTATGTCACATCTCTGGTATTTGCACCTGCAGACTGCAACCCTGGACGGTTCAAATCCAGTTCAGAAATACCATTTATCATGTTTCCAGCGAGCTGCCTCCAACATGAAGGGTGCTTTATAGCTAAAATTGATTGATTGATTGCTTGATTGACTGAAACAAAACAAAGTTTTGTAATAACATTGTAAAACCTGTTTATGTATTAAAAACATCAATTTCTTTAAAACGCAAGTAAGGCCAGAAATCTAGTGTTGCGTGAAAATTACATCCAGAGTAATTCATTTATTTCCAATAGTCATAACACAGTATGAATAAAAGGCTGTGCCAAAATTATTCTGAAATATTTTCTTTAGTTTCTTTTCCAAGTCAGAAAAAGAATCCCGAGTTATGATCTGAGAACAAAAACACACAATGGTCCTCTCGACTTTTGGGATTAAAGCAGTCATTTTATTGGCCAAAGCATTTTGCTGACGTGGAAAAGGGCAGTGAGCATCTTTCCTTTCAAGCCCAATGATGACGGTGCATTTTCAGCAAATTACAACTCTGAGCAGACAGACATACATGATGGTACTGAAATGCAAATGCTGTTTCTATTTTTAAATAATGTCCATCACTGGTGAGGACTTATCTTTTTAATTATTGATTTTACACTTTTAAGAATGTGAAGACATTAAACAAAAGTCACTATTATTGTGTTATACTGCCTTAAACCGAACTGAAGTGTTACTTGGAGTGTTCCTTTTTGATTTTGGACCCTCGTCTTTACCATCGATGGACGTAGCTGAACAACTGAACTGCTGGTTTGTATATCAGTAGCAACAAACAAACAAAACAATAGACAAGAACAACTAATTCTGCACTCTGTACTCACCAGTTGTTTTTGCACAGCACTGAGGAAAAAAGTAATACCAAATGTATGTGATGGAAAAAGGAGTCCAATTAAGATTCAAACAGTTTCATTATATATCTGATAGTAAATTCTTTTATGATTTATTGACAACAGTCAGTCCCAAAAATCGAATCTGAAATTTTTTTGTAATACACTGGAACACTTGTTGGAACAAATACAGATGTTTTTCTGCAATCTTGTTGTCCACTGACTTCGATTCACCCAGAGGAGAAAAGGCACATCACTTAATTAGCCAACAGGGTTACTTTCTGTCTTCCTCTGCTAACAAGATCTTTCTTCACAAAAAATAATAAAAAAACAAACAAACCAAGGCTCCCATGAAGGAGTGCCTGATTTCTGCTCCAGCTTATTCAAGCAATAATGGACTTTCTAATCACCATGACTCTCTTCTTACTTGGAGAAATAATTTGAAGTTGGGTTTTACGGTTTTATTGTTTTGTTTTTTTATCCAAGTAAAACAAAGAAAAGTTAACCAATTATCTGCAAAGGTTGAACAAACAAACCTGGTAAAACCAGTCCCCATTAAACTAGCAGGAAGCAGTGGGTGAACAACAGGACCATGGAACCGTTCCCTCAGCCCACAGTGGGAGAATCATTTAGCTATAAGCCCTGGATTCATCTTGGCTGGTGAAGCCATAGACAATAACATCCCATCATAATACGTGATGTTCCTCCACACAAATCAACAAGTTAAAAAGAAAAACAAGCAAAACAAGAACTAAAGTTCTGATCAGTTCAAAGCCAGCCGAAGACTCAGGGCTGGGAGCTGCCCTGGCTGTCCAGGTCCGTTTCGGAAGAACTGGTGTCTGAGTCCGAGTTGTTGTCGTTCCGGTTATCGTCTGCCAGGCTTTTTTCCCGTATTCGTCTGTGAGTGGCGCCGAGGCGAGCCAGCAGGCTGTGGTAATCGAAACAGCCACGCTT
Source organism: Gambusia affinis (assembly GCF_019740435.1). Classification (NCBI taxonomy): domain Eukaryota; kingdom Metazoa; phylum Chordata; class Actinopteri; order Cyprinodontiformes; family Poeciliidae; genus Gambusia; species Gambusia affinis. The sequence continues at coordinate 962,713 of NC_057886.1, forward strand.
CTCACCAAACGGGTCCTGGGAAAATTGTCACATTAGTTCATCTGTGGTAAGCCTCAACAGGAAAATTTTGTTAACAAACAGGGAACAAAACCCAAATCATCCCCCAACAATTCACCAGAAAAAAGTTGCATCTCTTTGTCTTTCATATTTGATATTTGCATCTTCTTTTGTTAAGTATTTAAAACTGTCCTATGACTGTGGTGCCTTAACTAGAGGTGCACTGATTTATCGACCGGCCGATCTATCAGCATCGATTTCCTTCATTTTTGGAAATTGGTGATTGACCGATAATTAAATGTGAAGCTGATCTTATCCACTGATTTTATCTTCCTCAGCAAAGGTGTAAAAATTAACCACTGTCCTCTTTAGCTCTGCTGTTAGGTTTGACTGTTAGACCTGCATGTGTGAAGTTAACAATAGTTAATCCAACTCCAGTGTATACTTTTCACTATCCACAGGGAAAGTGGACACTTTCTCCAATTCACAATTATGCATACAGTGGAACCTCTTAATGCCAACTACTAAGGCAAACTGACGGCATGAAAGGTATAAGCATTTCAGGTGATGTGCACAGGGTGGCGCTAAATGCAGATGATGTGCTGGTATAAGTGGACCAAACACATCACTGCCTATGTTATTTTTGAGTTTGAGCAACTTTGGTAACAATACAGGACATAAATTGAATGTGAATAAAACGCAGACATTGACATTTGATTATAAACCTTAAAATTTTTGTTTGCTGAACTAAAACCTAAATGGGACCAGACCGTATTGAAATACCTTGGTGTTCTAATGCCCAAAGATGCAACCACTATGGTTAAGTGTAATCATGAGGATCTCCTGACTTAAATTAGATTGGATATACAACAATAGGTTGAGCTCATGCCACCCTCTTCATGAGCTTAACTTAACAAATTAAATCTGTGAAAATGAACCTGTTACCAATATTTATCCTCTTGTTCCAAACCCTCATTTCTACCAAGAAATGACAAAAAAGCAATTTATAGAGATGGATACAATGCTCTCCAGATTTATATGGCTACAAAAATGCTGAGAATTAGATCTAAAACACTACAACTCTCAAAAGAATTAGGGGAAGTGAACATACTGCATCTAAAGAACTATTCCTATTCACAAATTAAACCTCTGATAAACCGATGTAATAAAAACTATAACTACGTTCGATGGAAGGACATTGAACTAGCTCTTATACAGAATCCTCTTCTACAGGTAACGGTGGGGAATAAAGATTTAGAACAGATTCATTTCAAAACTGAAAGAAATTGAATAAAACTCCATTTATAAACCTTGTCAGAAGTTAAATAACAACATAAACTACACAATAACCTGAGAATTATAAGATGGTGTGTCTATGACCCTGATTTTAACCCCAATCAAACAAATACTAGATACCCTAAATGATTGTTTAAAAGTATAACAATACATTTCTCAATAATAGACCTTTATTTGATAAAGGTCAAATAAAAGATTTTCAAACACTTACAACAAGTTGTAACTTATAGAAACAGGGTTTCTGTAGATATCTATAGGTACGTCAAGATCTCAACCAGGAAGTTATGAGACATAAGGAGCAGGAACAATGGTTCATGAAATATTAATGGCATGTCAGGCAAAATCAAAAAGTGTACTATGTCATGGCTATATGACGGACTAGTGATGTTAAAATTCTTAATCATGTTTATTAACACTCAAAATGAGAAAAGGAAAGTAAAATGAAAAACACAGAAGAGAGACGCAGTTATTGCATGACAGTGTAGAAATGTACAAACTTATATTCATGGACAAAGTTTAATTGGAAATGCTTGCTTAGAATTTTTAGAACACTGAAACTGAAAATCCTTGTACTGGGAAGAGCCTCAGTGCTGGAGGCAATGTGGAAACACAGAACCCAACCACCGGCATATTTTGGGCTGTACAGTAAATAAGAGATTATTATATAGAAATGCACAAACATATTGAAAATATTTTTAAAATAAGAATACCTTTCAAATTCCACACCTTTACTCTGGGTAGAACAGTATTTTTACCTGACAATATAAAATATTTGTATCAAATAAATAAAAAATAAACTGTCACCAGATGCTGGCTCCTTCCTGAATTTCCTTATGGTTATGTACAAAACATTATGTCTTTTCAGAATAGCATTTTTTGTTCCTACTTTGTGCTTTAGATCTGTTTTAATTTTTCTTGTAAATAGAAATTTTAAAGAGAAGGAATTTTGTAACCGATCGTAGACTGGACCTGTGACCTTGAGGTGATAAGCCGTTGTCATAGTCTCAATGTTTCAGATATAAAGATTTTTTAAAAAGTTCAAAATAAAACAGATTTACCTGCATGTTCTGACCCTGCAGATGCAGCCTCTCTTTGCAGACTCCTTCATAGAAGTCGTAGTATTCTAGGAAGGACTTCTCCATCACGCTGCTAAACATCACATGCAAAACATTCCACGTTACGCCAAACAGAAAGAAAAGAAGACGGTAAATGCGGCATACATAAAATCCTTAATGAGAGTGTGTGTTTTCTCACCTCAGAGCATCAGGACAGGGAACTTTTCCTTCCAGCATGTCACATACAGCCACCCTCATTGTCTCATGGCGGATACACTCGTTGTAATTCTTACTGTCCCCTGGGTGGCGCTCCTGTAGGACACACAGTTCAAAAACTTTCTGTGGAGCCTCTGATTACTGACATGAAGCACTCCTGAGATCTTTGCTCTATTAGCACATATAGTGAATGCAATCACTCACTTCACCAAGGCAACCGGCTTCTGGCTTGCTCTGTTTTCAGATAATTTTCACATTTTGGCATTATTGCTAGCAGAAAATGCAGAGTAGAGGCATAAAGCAACAGAGCAGCTTCCTGCTCGGATAAAGGCCAATAGCCATATGAAATGCTTTTTCTACTCACAGTGAATGAGATCAGAAAAACTTGCTCCTTAAATGCCAGTCAACTAAAACAAATATTCACTGGGGCGCTTATTAAAAACCCAACAGGCTGGACACTGGAAGACTTGGTCTATACATGTGCCAGGTAAATTAAATCTCCCCGTTTGTTCCTCTGTACCCATCAAAGAGATGTGCAGTGCAGCAGATTTAGCTGCTCATGGGGCCCTGAGCAGAATTTGATCTAGGGGCCTGGTTTCTGCTAAGAACACAAGCACCAATAAAAGTGTTCCAACATAGATTTAATGGGATCTGGGAGAGGGGCATTAGTTTAATTAGCCAACCTTAAAAGCAATCAGAGGTCATTGTAATTAACTTACAATGATTCCTCTGATTTACAACTAGAGGAAATCAGAGGATTTCCACCAGTATATACTTATTTTTGTTTATGTTTGTGAATAAAAATAATTACTCAAACAAAAAGAATGAACTCACAGCATCATATTGTAGCTATGATAACAATACAATATAACTATGGAGACTGTTATTTGCACTTTTAAGAAGTAAACTTGTTAGCTCCTGAAACTCTTTATTTTAAATGTTAATCAATTTTAAATATTTTAAGTTATCTCTGCTGAAACCACTAATTTAACAGCATTGTCATTCTGAATAAACCAATGTAAAATTTCTATATGTGTGGTCTGGGTTAAAATGTTTACGGGAGCCTTCATCACTAAATTAGATCATTTTGTGATCAGTTTTATATTGTGTTTATAGATCCACTGGCTGATTACCTAATTGGGATTTAACAAATGTGCAAAAACTGTAAGTTCATTGCAGTAGTATTTTTTGGTTTGTTGTTTTGAAAAATCTATAATTGTATGCTTCAGTTTTAAGAATAATGTCTTCCAGTTACATAAATACCCAGTAACACTTTTATATTTCCTGTAAACTTAACATTTTTTAATACAAAACGCGGTGGATTGAATCAATGCCCAGACCTCTGGGCTTAGCAAGTTTTCTTGGGGGAAACACTGAACTTTTAAAATCCAATGCTGCCAAGATTTTTAATGACGTGAACAAGCTAATGCAAGAACAAACTAACTCGTGTGATTTTACTTTCATTTCTTATATAATGGGAAAAACGCAACTGTGAAATTGTGTTTTTTCAACCTTAGCAGAATATAGACAAAGAGCTGCACACATTTGTGATGGAAACGCTCAGCTTTGGGTTGCTGCTGTTGTCACAGCTGCATGGTGTTAGCAGCCCTGCTAGGAGGCGCTACCTGCTCGAAGCCGGGCTCATTGTGATAGGGGTTCTCCGTCATCAGGGACTGGATGGATATGAGGACAGATGATATGCTCTGTGCTGGACTCCATGCTGGGCCAGTCCACGTCCTACACACACACACACACACAACAGCACAACTAATTTACATACAATCATTACTGGAATACTTTCTATTTATAGCCAAAAAATAAACATGACATATCCACTGTTCTGGTATTACCCTTTTTTTTAAATAATTATTTCATTTTAAGACTTCCAAAAAAAAACCCAGTGACCTCCAACCACATTAATATATTTACTAAACAAATAAAAAGTACATCACAAAAACTCCCCAAACACATAAAAATATATTCAGATCACTGAAATCTAAAGGGAATGAGCTTTTCTTTATCATGTCTGTTATTCTGAGCTATTTTGAGATAACATAAATTTTTAAAGGTAGTTCATCTTACCCAGGCAAAATCTGTTTGTTTTTCTGCTTGTGGGAATACTTTAGATTACTTAAAAACATGACTCCATGTTTTTAAGTAGCTAATGTGATCAGAGACTACAAAGTTAAGCAGAAAATGTGTATCATCCCAGAATTTTCCCATTTATCACAGGTGCATGTAGCAACACAACAAATGGGCTTAAATTTCAGGATTCTAAGACAGTGAAAAAGCACACAAAGCCAGAAAGGCAGACTCACCCTAGGATGCTGAGGCACACCTTGCCGTTGCGGTAGAAGTTGGGGTTAAAACGCACTGTGTTTTGTCCGGTTGTGATGAGCTTCACCCGGGGTGGATGGATGGGATAGTCAGGGGGACAGCGGAACAAGAAAAGGAAGAAGCCGCCCTCATACGGTGTGTCGAACGGTCCTGTGATCAGAGCGTGGATCTAAAATGTGAAAGATAATTATGAAACACAGGAAAGATTTTAATAGACTGGTAAAAAGGAAAAAGAGGGAGCCCATACATCAAACTCATGTATGGGCTGCTAAATGTGCTAATGGCAGAAAAACAATTTATTGTTTCAAGAAAATAGTTTGTCCCCTTTCATCAGTGACTATGCTAACTAGCCTGACCTGTCATGGTAGCTCTGTTGTGGGAAAACTAGCTGTAGAGTAGCAGAGAGAAATGGTTAGGAGTTGAGTAGCACATACATCAGGATGATTGACAGGACTAAGACCCTCCTCCTGACTGACTGGAGAGGAATAACCACAGAGTGCCATTATTAAAATGTCCCAGAATGAAAACAGGAACATAAGGAGAACGCTAAAAAAAGGAAAGGAAGGGATCTGGTTTAAGTGGGGAACGTTTCCCACATGGTGATTGGTCTGTGTTCATTACCTTGGTCATGTCTTGAGGATCCGGAACAACAAACATCCCAGGGGGGGGTTCCTTGTATATGGACATAATATCCCTGCAATGAAAGAACATACAAACTAACATACATTTACCATACAAACTAATAAAGACTGCCGGTTCTATTAGTGATCTGTCAAATACTGTTTAAGTTCTTTGAAGTGCTATGACTCCAGCATAACCATACCTAAGATTTATCTGGTCTCTCAGATGTTTATTCCACTTTTCTACACTCATGTGTCAAGAACTTCAGTGTAAAGTCTGACAGAGATTTTAAATTTGATAAGTTAGCAGGGTTTTTATTTTATTTTTTTTTTTATCAAATTTACAGTCAAGATGAAAGACTAGCTCCTTCTCAGTGATCTGGAGAGGGATCAAGGCCCTTGTATCATCATGGCTGGATTATTGTAATCCACCTGGTTCACCAGAAATTAATATGTCATCTGACTGCAATTAGTGCAGTGCAGCAGCCATTCTTCTCATTGGTCAGCAGAAGTGTGACCACATATCACCAATAACTTCAATGGCTTCCACTCTGCCAGGTGTAGATGGTGAAATCCCTCCTGATATTCAGCATCAGAAATAACCTCAGATGGACAATTCATGGCTTAATTATGAATAGATGTTAAACAGTAATTGTATTGCTATACACATCTACATCCATCATTATAAAATAATTGTGTTGTACTGTAAGCTATTAATATTGCATGATTTCTAGCAAATATTTAAAAGAACAAAGTCATCTTCAAGTCCTGAAACAAAAGTCTGATCTTTTCTTTCCCAACTACTTCATTCTGTTTCTCCTGGGTCTAATGCCTGGATCACTCACATTGAAAATGTGCAGGTTTTCTGTATGTCTATAGAGTAGGCTAGAAAGTAAAAGATTTTTGAAAATGAATACAAAACTATTAAATGGAATTGTATAGTCCCCTGGCATTCCTCCTCCTTATAATATGCATGTTATAAAATCTTGAGCATCCAGTTAAATATAGCAATAAGGAAATAATTCCAAGTAGACATTTTATAAATTTATACAGAAGAAATCATCTGAAATTAATTACAGTAAGATGGCGTAAAATTCATTTCTTCGTTTTAATCGACTTTGTTTTTCCTTTTTTTGTTTTGAGGGCAAAGCTCAGGTTTTGCTTTCACTTTCTGCTGAAGCTGAAAAAGTGCAGCTGCTTTTTCGTTGCTTTCAGTACCTAGGAAGTCTGCTTAGCGTTCATTTTAAAACAAAGTGTTGAAATGGTAGAAGAAATTAAAATAAAATATGTCAACTTATTAGAAATGTGTGAGCGTCAGTTATAGCTGGAGCAGGCGGCATTATTTATTAGGGTACAGAGGCGGGACTAAGTATATATTCAATTCGTTAAACCAAGCTGTAAAATAATCATGAATTACTTGGTATAACGTCGTCGAATGCAATTTTAATTAATAGTTTAGTAACAACACTTTGAAGGAAGTTTTCTAACTTTATACGGCTCCGTTCCTAGTCTAGGCCTTATTACATGTTAGAAGGAAAAAAGCTGTTTACAGTAAACCATACAAACAGTCCAATTACTCTTTATTTACCTCTTTATCCTCAAAATGCATTGCTGGGATGCCTTCTCGTTGTCCCAGTCTGCACTAAGAGTCGGGTCCCAGGAGGTGGCGTGGATTTGGGACAAGAGGCCCCCTCCTGCCAACCCAGCCACCCCCAGGCCGACACCGGACAGGGGTGAGGACGTGTGTACGATCGGGGACACGGCCACAACAGGTATCGAAGAGCCGGAGGTAAACGTGTTCCCAAACCCGGTGGCAGCGGACATTGGGGACACTACAGCGGTCAGGCCACCCAGCGCCGCTGTAGTCGGAGAAGGAGAGGCCGAGTTCGGGCTAAGGTGCGCACCGCTCGCTGCAGGATGTTCTCCCGGCAAAGAGTTGGCTAAAGTGGGCAGCGGGAAGGCACTGCTACCTTGTCCGGGAACGCCTAAGTCATGGGAACTGCCGCTGTACTCTTCTCCAAAGCTGTCCGCCATAGCTTACGAGCTAGCAAGCTAGATAAATCTGGTGTGCACTAACTTGTATTGAAACTTGTAAGCCTCATTGACTCTTGGGTAAGAAGTTCCCTTTACCTTTCTATTTACCAGCTCAATCACAGAACAAGGCGGCTTGAGGCGAGTCCAGTGAACAAGGAAATTCTTCCCAAGACATAGTGGCTGTCCCTCGTTAGCTTAAATATATATTTTTACCAACCCTCAATAAAGTGTTCCGTTTTAATCTGAATTCAAACGGTCTTCTCGCGATCACAATGACATCTGTTCTTCCGCTAGATGTTATCGGTGTAATTATATGTGTTTCTGTTGCGAAAAAAGCTTTAAAATGATCAAATCACTATCATAACGAAGCATATCGCAACTCCAGGAACATCTCATCGTCATCTCTACTGGAAATGAGGAAACTTGAAATATCCGGTGAGGATTTTCAAAGTAAAGCTCCTGTTTGGGGCATTTTTTTCAATGACCACTTCAAAACCATGACAATAATTTCTTATCATAAAGCCGGAGCTGCAATGGTTTAATAAGTAGCATAATTTCAGTAAGAATTCAGTAAGAATTGAAAACAAATAGTTGCATCACTCTACACATGCTGTATCTACTTTTAAGACTGTGCTAAAAACATTAATTTACACAGGTGCATTATTCTGAAATAGTGCATGGACGAGACTAATCCAGAAGGTGGTGGTAATGGTTCACGGCAGAATCGCGGTAAACTATTTCCGGTTCACTGGGACGGAGTGTGAGGGTGTGAACAACAGGGGTGGCATTTTGATCATTTTTAATATTAGTGAGTGCTTCAAAAATAACTATCTATTCTTTGTTGATATTATTATAAACAAATCTCCCCCAACCCCCAAAAACGTGGTTAGCTTCCCTTATGACCTATATTGTCAAAATCAATTTTTAATCATTAACAATCTGGCGGCTCAGACTCTAGACATTTTGTAAAACAGTCTGGGTCTTTCCAATGTGAGCACACATTTACATATAGTAAATAGCATGAACTATGTCGTCCTTAGCTGTCCTGATTAATACCTGAAGAAAATATGAGGTAGAAATCTTAACATTTTGAAACCACTAATATTGAAAGACCAACATTTTTGTAATATCTAATAAACACTGATCAGACAACAAGGCCTATATCAAAAGTTATTAATGATGACAAGAACAGACAACAGCAGCACTGACCAATGACAAGGACCAAGGACTTAAACTAAGCATGGACCCATGACTTTTTTCAATCACAGAAGTTAAAAACGTTCATACAACTCCATGAACCAACAACAGGGGGCAATCGCATCAAAAATCAACTGCAAGGCATTCACTGTTTTTCTGCAGATGAATTGAAAGGTGGCAGTGAATAATAACCATGACACAGCTACAGACATAATGCAACTTCTGCATATGTAGCAAACACATATGCAACATAGACATATGCATCATCTACATGGAGCATTGACATATCCATAAATAATTAAGACCATAGACATCAACCAAAGACACATAGCAACATCATAGACCAACAACTTCTGCACTTTTGACTTCTACTTATTTTTGATATAAATGGAATCCCAAAGTTCGATAAAAAGCTGTCTGTTAATCTTAGCAACTAGCCCATGATGGCTCTAGGATGGCTATTGTTTCATTGGGGTCTAGTTAGTTCCAGTATTTATGTACATTTTATCATGGTATGTTGCTTTGTTATCTTCTAAACTGTTGTATGTTGTTAAAGACCCGTCTGGGAATGTGCATAGCATGTAGCTAAGGTTATAAATGTGTTCTGTATTTGTTTATATTTAACACTTATCGACATGCAAATAATCAATAAAGGGCTCCTTATTCACTTGACCCCCAAAGAGTACAGCAGGTTCTCTAAATGGAAAATAATATATGGGAGGCTATTTTAACATAAAATTAATTTAATCATTCTTATGTTCCAGATTGGTTTATGAGTTGTGGCATGTCTTTTTAACATAAAATAGGTTTTGTCTGACTATCCATAATTACATTCCAGATACCTAAAAATACAGATACAAGACACACCTATACTTTAAATATCCAGAATGGTAATTTAAGATGTCTACAATTACATTCAGATAGTACGAATAATAATTCAACATATCTTCAATTTCATTTTGACAAGTCGAATTATCAAAAGATGTCTTAAATGAGATCGCCTGATTTATCACCTGAAATGTCACACATCTTTAATTGCAATTTATGAAACCTCTAAAGTAAGTATGACTAGTCAAAACTATATGTTAGCATTTTATGCAAAACTCTACCTGTCTGCAGAATTTTGCATAAAATTGTTAGAATGGAGAAAAAGCTCAACTTTAAGGAATATGCGGAGAACTTAAACTTGACGACTGCTTAAAAAAATCTGTGAAGAATTTTCTATTTATTTACTTGTGATAAACACAATGCACTTAAAAAAGGCTCCAAAAATTTAGAAATGCTTCTGTCAACCCATTCTCAAATTCAAAATAGTGCAATTTCAAAAATAATTTTTCATATCTTTTTCTTTTTCATTGCTTACTTGAAATTTCAAAATGCCATGTACGTCTGTGACTTTTTTTTTTCTTCAAAGAGTTTTTGCGGCGCTAGTGGCTCGTATCTTTGTGACAATAGGCAGACAGGAAAGAGGGTGAAGGACATGCAGCAAAGGTCGTCGGGAACGGGATTCGAGCCCTCGACGTCCACGTCGAGGCCTGGGGCCCCCAAACGTGGGGCGTGCTAACCCCTTGCGCCACCACAGCACGCCCCATGTCTGTGACATTTTGATATAAAACAAATTCAAGATATCAGCGATGTCATTCTGACGAGACATGATATTAATTCAAGATAATGTTCTGTATTAATTACACACATTCTAAAATGTGTGTAATTAAAGATATCTCTAATTCATTTGGGGATATTTTAAATGAACTTTTGCCAAGTCAAAATTGTCATTTCAGATATGTGTAATTTGGTTTTGCCTAGTCATTATTGCTTTGAAGATATCTGCAAATTAATTTGCACATGCCAAAACTACATATCAAAAAATACAATTGAAATATCTTGAATTATGGTGTCATTCAATAAATCTTTATTTAGAATTATGTCTAGTCAGTACTAAAATCTGAAATAGGTATTTCATATAGTCAATATTTCATTGAAGCTTCCATACAACTCAATGGTAAATCTGACATAATTAATACTACTCAAAATTAAATTAGATATATCTTACTTTACTAATACATCTAGTCGTAAACAAGTTTCTGGTATCTGGAATGTAACTTACTCTTGGCAGGCTGTTTTAACAAAATTGGTTTCCCCACTTACTGGGGTAGAACGGGAGGAAAACACAAACATGGTGTGATGCAGGACACACACAGAGCCACAAGGACAGTCTTAGCTCTGTCATTCATGGTTGTGTACATGCTGCTCATATGCTCCCACTTCCTCTCTGCTATGCTATATCTTTTCCCCATCTGCAGAGATTGACATAAATGCTACATGAATACTTAGGCTAGTTGGTGGGGTCACTGACGTGACAACAATAGATAAACAGCTTTCCTGTAACAGTAAGTTGTTTCTTCACAATTAGCACATTGAGCAGCGTATATCTGAAGTTGATTGACAGTGCTAAGACCCTCCTCTGGTTTAATTGCTTGATTTTAACCAGGAGCAGTGCATTTCTTTAGATCACAATAGTAGCTCAAAGAGGAGGTGGTCAATCAAGAACATAAAAAAAATGTTGCACTTTTACCCAATATAATTTTTTTAGATGTCATCACATGTTTCCAGGTTCTGCCCCAGTAACTTTGGTTGCCAACTTAATTGTTGTAGCTTCCAGCATAACACATTTCTGACCTCTGGGTCATGGGATGACTGACTGACAGAAAACAGAAAACTGACACAAAACTTTACTTTAAATTTCTTAAAAAAATCTAAGCTCCTCACCCTTACCTTCTAGAACAGTTAATTTTCATTAGATATTATCAGTATCATTCTTTCTCTAATGTTGTGAGTCATGAAACTCAAGAATGGATGCAGTTATTAGTAATGCTGTCATCAGATTTTACTCCTTTATAATTGTCAATGTCAAAATGTACTATTTAAAAAAAACAGCATTTTTATTCTGCCTTTGCACAGATAATAAATGAAACTCCATGTTTCTGTACTTTTATCAAAACAACAGTTCTTTGTTGTTTGTGCGTACCAATCGTCTTTCATGTAATGCAGATAACAGCCTCTCTTTTCATGCATGGTCTGCATGTCTGTGTTTGTGGCTGTTGTGTTTTTTACAAGCAATCTCTTTACTGTTTGTGTGGTGCAGACCTACTTTTATGACAACCACAGCAAAGAAAAGAAGACAGGCACACACACACACACACACACGCACGCACACACACATGCACACGCCCACCCCACCCACTCCCCACTCACACAAGTGCAGGTACAAGTACACAGAACCTAATCCAGTAAGTAATATGAGTTATTTGAAATAGCTCCCTTGGTATTGACTTCTCTCTGGTACAATTAATGAGAAAGCTGTCATGCCGGATGTGGAGTGACAATTGTGAGGATAAAGGGAGAGGAAGACTGATTATGTACACGCACACACACACCCGCATACACCCACACACATTTATATATATATATCATTCAGACCTTGTTTTTCTAGTAATGGCTGGGCCCAACAATATAACCCACCGGGTTTTCTGTATGACTAATATTTTGTTTGTATACCATTCAGTGTCAGAAGGCAGATTTTTAAAGATTTATTGTCCCAGCTGTATGAGCTTGCAGATTCTTACTCTTCATGTTTACAAATATCATTATAATGATTCTTTCACAGCTTTTTAGACTTTATGTGAAATCATGCTTCAGTTTGTCTTTTTCTTTGCTTCTTTGCCAATGTTTGTTTTCTTTAACTGAACGGTGACTAAAGCTTAAACACAATTTTTCAGAAAAATGATTGACACTCACTCCTTTGAAATGTGAAGCTTTATCACAGATGTTAGCATATCATATTAGGAAAAAATGTGTCATATGCATTATCAAAAGTAGTCTTAGAGATAGTGTGTAATGCAAGTTTGCTATTTTGTTGTATCAGTTGTTGGGTTGGGACAGAGGTATTAGCTTATTGACATACCAAACTTACCAGAGAGCTCTCACCAACTTAGCAAAGCCTGTTCATCTGACTTCTATTAGCTCTGACTATTTTCCTTTTGCAAATACAACTCCTTTCATAGCACCAGCTGCCTTCACTTATCGTTGACACAAGTCAAAATACATTCTGGAAGTGAAAGTACACCACATATGGTCACCATGATATTCTTTATGAGAGTCAGATGGAACAAAAATGAAGATTTTTCACATCTCTATTGATGCATGCATTGGCAAGCACATAATGCTCCAAGGGAAGGAGCTGAGTATTCAAAAAGTCTGTTCGGATTTGATTCCGAATGTATTGTAATGAAGTTAGTGCTCAGTGTGAGACTGCTAATAAAAGTTGTAATTAACATGTCTTTTGACCCATGGAGAAAGGCAGCAGAATCCCTCCCACACTGTGGGTTGGCATGTAAACAATATCTCTGAAGGCTTTTTTTTTTTTTTTTTTTTTTGTTAATTTATTATTTGTTAGAGTTTTTGTCTGCGAAGGGTGCTGCTATTCTAATTATTCAAAACACCCCCTTTGTTGCTTCTAACATTAGTTAAGATAAAAGTGGAGGATTCATTATCATATCAGGCAAATTTGGTGTATAAGATTGTGACACTGGTTAATGTTTATGCACCCAATGTTGGGTGCATAAACCCATATGTATTGATTAAATGTGTGCACCCATAACAGCAAACATCCCAATGCAATATTATAGAGAAAATGAATGATAAATAAATGTACAGTGTGAAAAGCATTTAAATAAATACCAACACTGAGGAAAAGCTGGAGAATCTCAACCATCATCTACACCTCTAATAGGGAGAATGCATAATTTCTATTGATGCTGAAAAGGATTTTGATGGAGTCAGTTCAGGCTATAAGTTTTTTTCTCTGGAGAAATTTCATTTTGGCCCTTTACTACTTTAATATTGATGAACAATCTTGATAAAATTTCTTCATAAATACGATTGTGTACATGGTGAGTTGGATGCATATTTCTCTTGGCCATATGTAAACTTTTCTCTAGGCAATGCCTCTCTCTATTATTTATTTATTTATAAATAAATCTCTCTATTTATTTCTCTTTAGTCTCTTTGGTTTTCTCTTAGAATGCTTTTGATTCCTTTTGATTGTGCCGCAGCCTGAAAACAGTTTCTAATAATGTTTTAGTCATAAATACATAAATAATAAACTTTTAGTGTAGTACACTTTTTCTAGATTAAAACATATATCACAAGGTGCAGGTGCAGTTGTTAATGTGAGTGATCCCAGATCTGGCAGTTTTAGAAACTTTTAGTGTGAACTCTAAGAAGCTGTGAAGACTGTGAAGTCCTATATCGTCTCCCCAACCTGATCCTGCATGGAGAAACTCTCTGGTTTAGGCTCCAGAATAGCTTATGATTCAGTTACAACAACTCCTGAAGTTCAGCACATGTCTGAATGCTGTGAACGGCCATCATCACTTGATCTTTGATCAATCTATTCTCTATGGAAATCTACTAAAGAATAGTTGTGAACTTTATTGTATTGTTTAATAACAAAGATATTTCAACAAGGAGAATTATTTTTATTGTTTGATGTTTCAAGCAAAAGTCCCTTGTGGATGTGTCCAAAGAAAAATCAAAAAATATGTAAAGATTTTCATCACTGAGAATTCAAGTTGGCTTTTGAAATACTTTAGTTGCAAATTCAGGTACGCAGGGAATTTATTATTAGTTTGAAGAGTATTAAATACTAAAAAGTAAGCCAGCAATGTCGTGATATATGGTGGAAACTCATACAGCATTGTAAAAAACACTATGGACAAACTATGAACAGATTTATAAATGATCACCAAACTGCAGACTCAGCACCAGCATAGTTGGGAAAAATGCAACAGGGTAGGGGTTCAATGCCCATGTGTTGTACAGATACAACTGTACTCTGATCATTTGATCAAAACTACAAACCCTGTGGGACAGCATGTTTTGCAGAATGTGACAGCAAACAATGTAAATCATTACATTTCTTAAAATCTCTGTGCTAAGGACAAAATCAAAGACAATAACAAAAACCTCATTGGCATGCACGGTCACAAATAATTCAATTCATCCCACTAAGAAAAAAAATAAGTGTTCAATAATTTATATGAAGTATCCTCTTTTGTAAGAAATGTGTTTCTAATAAGGCTCACATCTTTCACAGAACAAAGCGTTTGCCACTGTATCCAGTCACTGTCCCTCTTAACTGGTACTGAATTTGGTATTAGTGTATGACTGCTGAACTGAGCACAAAAGTAGCAGCTGGTGGTGATCAAGTCTGTGCCATGGAAAAACAAGCCTCAAAATTTGCCTTTCTTAAGTATTATCTTGCATTTTAGGAACAGCAGACTAAAAATCATAGTTTATTAGTTTGGTCACAACATACAAGTCTTTTAAATAGTTATTAAAAGCAGGAATTGATGGGAAATTTAATAACTCTGTAAAAGCTATTTATCATAATTCACAATCTTGTGTTCCGGTGAATGACCACAGAACAGGTTGGCTTCCAACACCATACGGTGTTAAACAAGTTGATGTCCCGTCTCCTACTCTCGTTATCTTATATATAAATGATAGTTAAGGAGGTAGATGTGGGAGTGACAGAAGGCGATATAAAAGTCTGTATGCAGATGACATGCTGATTATTGGTGAGATGTTCAGAAATTAAGTGTGGTTTATTTTTGGTGTAGCAAAATGAGGTTAAACATAAATTGTGATAAAACTGATGTTATTAATTTTCAAATGCTGAGTCACAAACTGACAACATTTAGTCTTTGCTTTGAACCTATTATTTTGTCTGTTCTGAAAAAAAACCTCTAAATATTTAGGATTTATTGTGGATGAACATCTTCCTGTCAATCAGATTCAACTGGTGTTATAAATAAAGTCAAACTTAGTCATGACCTAGTTTAGAAATCATACACTGAACTCTACAGATCGTGTGTGTGGGGTTATAGTCAACAATCATGAAGTGAGAAAGTTCAATGTACAGCACTGTGCTATTTCTTAGGGCTGCTAGAAACACTTAAAAACTGGCCTTATATGGAGATATGGGATGGGAACCATACATCCTAAGAAATTAAATTCTGATTATGCTTATTTTATGGAACTGTTTTATAGTGAAATTACTACACTGCCTGGCCAAAAGTAAAGTCGTCACCAGGATTTGACAAAGCAAATAGGTACAAGCCTCCTATTGGATAATTACTCCATGAGCAATTATGTTCCAGCTGGCAACAAGTTATGTAATCCCAACTGGTGGAATGAGTTGCTTCTCATTTCTTTAACAACCATGTCTAAAGAGATGGAAACAATGTCAGCCTGTTTGAGAAGGGTCAAATCATTGGTATGTATCAAGCAGAGAAAACATCTAAGGAGATTGCAGAAACTACTGAAACTGAGTCAAGAATTGTCCAACGCATTATTAAAAACTATAAGGATAATGGAGACCAATTGTCTTCAAGGAAGAAAAGTGGATGGAAAAAAATCCTAAATGATTGTGATCGGTGATCACTTAAATCAGGGGTGCCAAAATTGGTCATTGAGGGCCGGCATCCTGCATGTTTTAGTTCTCTCCCTGGTTTAACACTCCTGGATCCAATGATGGCTGTTAGAAGACCTAAGAAGAACATTGACATGCTGAAAAGGTTTTCACTACCTCCAGGGAGAGAACTAAAACCTGGAGGATGCCGGCCCTCATCGACCAATTTTGGCCACCCCTGACTTAAACTTAAATGTTTGGTGAAATCAATTCGAAGAAAATCAACATTAGAACTCCAATCTATGTTTTATAGTGAAAGTAAAAACATCTCCACACGTAGAATGTAAAGGGAAGTCAAGGGCCTGGGACTGAACAGCTCTATAACCTTAAGAAAACCACTGATCAGGGAAGCTAACTGGAAAAAGGCTTCAATCTGCTGGGAGCAGAAAGATTGGGCTCTGGAGCAATAGAAGAAGGTCATGTGGTCTGATGAGTCCAGTTTTACCCAGAGTTCCATAGTGATGGGTGCAGCAGAGTAAGAAGAGAGACAGGTGAAGTGGTTACCCATCATGCCTAATGATTACTGTACAAGCCTGTGGGGGCTGTGTTATGATCTGGAGTTCCTGCAGTTGGTCAGGTCCAGGTTCAGCAACAGCATGCGCTCACAGAATGAGGTCAACTGACTAAAATGTACTAAATGACCAGATTATTGTATCACCCCTGACGGCAGGGGCAAATTCCAAGATGGTAATGCCAGGATTTATGGGGGTCGAATTGTGAAAGACTAGTTCAGGGAGCATGAGACATCATTTTCACACATAGATTGACCACAACAGAGTCCAGACATTAAGCCCATTCAGATGTGCTGGAGAAGGTTTAGTGTGGCGGTCAATGAAAAATCTTGGTGAAAAATTTATGCAACACTGGATAGAAATAAATCTTGTCACATTGCAGAAGCTTATCAAAAATAATGCTACACTGGATGTGTGCTGTAATCAAAACTAAAGATGGTCCAACAAAATGTTAGAGCATGTCCATTTCTTTTTTTTTTTGGTAGTAACTTTTTTATATTTTTGGCCAGGTAGTGTATTTAAAATTTAGTTTTCATGGTGAACATAGGCAGGTTTCATTGTATTTAAATAACAAGATATTTTAAAACAACTAATAGCTAACAACTAACAGCAATTTAATTGAATGTAATCCTGTGACTTTAAGTCTAACAGGTATTTATGCAAACGAATATTGTCCCTTGTTTCTTTCTGTATAGCATCATCACGTCACTTGCAAAAACCTGGCTTAAAACCTGGCAAAAACATGACGCTTTTCACAGCGGCACAGAGAGAAGAACCTGTATTGTAGAGCACAAGATGTCACCAGAATCCACAGACTAAACAAAGCTTTTGTTTTATTATTATTATTGTTATTTTGTTTTCACCTCTGACACTCAATTTTTTTACATTTTAACGTCTGAAATTCCATTTCCTAGCATTGGAGAAATGTGTCCAGTGCATTCGAGCAGCGCTCCGTAATGGTTTTGGTGGAAATCACCATGATACAGTAAAATATAGGGAGTCAGGTCAGGCTTGGGACATATTTTCTTCTAAAAGGCATTGTGTGAGTCTCACAGGGACAACAAACAATTTTTTCCAGTATTCTCAGAACTTATTAGGAACATGTGTTGCATAGTTACATTCAATGTGTTTCACATATGCATTGAAAAGTGATGCAACATGTTCATCATTCTACAAACATGGATATAATGAAGTAGAGTCAGAATGTGTGATCACTTATTGAGGACAGAACACTAGAGAACTATAAGCAACAACTTCCCAAGATATTTGCCCATGACCGATAAGACTTTCAGAGCATATTGCTAAACGTTCATGTTCAAATTGGAAAAATAATTTTGTCATAGTTAAGCAAAGCCGTTGTGAATTTGCTTAAAAGACAAAAACAGAGTGTATTGCATCTGACTTAAGCCAGTGTGAGGTTTAGAAATTTTGATTCTAAAATTTGAGTGGCTTCTAAACCATTATGTTCAGTTAAAAGCTCTTAGCTGGCATGTTTTTAGATTTGTCCTTCTTCCAACTCATTTGGCTAAAATGAGTTGGATGACACACATAGCAGATACCTACTAATGAGCCAACCCTATAAATCAGGGTGTTAAACATCTAAAGTATGACACTGGTCCATGATGGAATAACACCCTATGCACACATCACAGTAAGTTTGACTCTCAGCCTCATGTTGTATTTAATTTGCAAAAGACATCAAACTCTACTTTGACTTTTACCCCAGAGACTTCACTTGGACTCCTGTTAAATAAATAAATAAATAAATAAATAAATAAATAAATAAATAAAATGGTCTTATTGTAAATTTATGGTAAAATGCCAGCAGCTGTGGTTGCCAGAACTTTAACATATAAATACAAATTTTACTGTGTTTATAAAGTAAATACAGTATTAGTCCAAAATTCAAGACTTAGTCAGTTTTTATCTCATTAATAATGGCCATGGATGTCTCTTGAAGTGAATGGTGTGTAACTAATGACTGGATCCTTTCAGAACAAATAAATGTAACTTACACCCTCAACCTTCTCTAGAAATCAAAAGCACATCCTGCTCCGTTCAATGAGACATTTGACGCTCATTTACCACAATGACTGATCCTCTTACAGTCTTAAGACTGGGCTTGACTTGGAAAAAGCTGAACATCTCCGACACACAGACATCACGCATGAACATTCATTCCAGTGGTAACCTCATGTATGTTTCAGAATTAGATTAGAAAGCACAGGACACTGGGAGACCACCCTCATGTCGCAGGGGTGTCCAGGTGAAGTCTCAAGGATTTGAGGGGTAGGTCAGGTCAAGTCTCAAACAACTGAAATAAACATGTTCTCATTAAATCCACAATATTTAGTGCTACACAGTAAGCTTTGACATTTTCCTTCTTCCTGTAGGTTAGGCTTCCACACCTGTACTGTTTGTCTTTAGACTGAAATTATGAAAAGAACATCTGAAAAATATCTTTCAAGCTTTTAATATTTATTAGCAGTTTTATTTTAATGTTGTGACATTTCCAAAAATCTACTAAAGCTTTATTAATATTAGTTTGAAAATTGATGAAATGTAATTTTATCAATCTCCCCCAGGGGGTCAATAAATTCTATTCTATTCTATTCTATTCTATTCTATTCTATTCTATTCTATTCTATTCTATTCTATTTAGTTCCATTAAAATAAAAAAGCATCAGAGATCTGCAGTTGTGGTGTTTTCTCTGCAGGTTTCTACTGGAGATAAGTTCTGAACAGTAAGGTTATCAGTGTCCACAGTTTTTAGGGGATATGGTCAACTGATCATGCATCATCTTTTCAAAGGTCCCATAAAATAGAGGAAAAATTGGGACCACCAAGAATAAACATTAATTTACTCCTTTAAAGCTCAAAAAAGCTTCAAAAGCTTAATAAGACCTAATGTGTCAGTGGGATTTACAAACTATGAATAAAGTTTTGAAAGAATGAAACTCGAAAAAGGTTTCAATATTTGTCCAAATTATGTTATTTGCAAAGAATATGAAAGATTATACATAGAAATAGCCTGGTATCATAAGGTAGCTACAAACTAGCAGCCTTAAAATTATCTAAATTACTAACTCCTCTCCCCCGTGATCTGCCGGTCTCTTTGGAGACAGTAAACCAGTGATAATTCGCTCCCAAACTCATGCACATCAAACAGACGAAAACAATAAGTGTCTGTTTGCGGTCTGAACCACGAGTCAACAACAGAGTCTTTAATTCTCCACAACAAAAGTACAAAGACTGAGAAGGCGACCAAAGATTTTATCTCCTTAAACACTTCTCAGAGCCGCGGCGCCGATCCTGCTCCACCTGGAAAAACATGCTGGCTGCAGGACGAGAGACAGGAGCGGGACAGGAGAGGTCTGTGTGTGACCGGTGGGGGGGTGGAGAGGTTTGGTGTAGGGTATGTAGATAAATATGTCTGCGTGTTTTTCCACTCCACTGGGTTAGAAGCGCAGATTGAATTAGGGAGAAAATTAACCTGAAAGGCACCCAGCAACAAACAAAGGGCGATAGGAGCTCTGATTTCTTTTTGAGCACAGAACTAATTTATGCGTAAGTAGATTAAATACAGAACGCATTTCTATTTAAATTTATCCAACGTAAATTAAACTATTGTCATAAGAGCAGTATGAAGCTGGATAGAGAAGCCAATGGAATTTTTGATTTGTACTTTTTGTGTAGGCTAGATGAGCCTGAGTGAGCAGGCCGGGAAGTAAACCTGATAGGTTACCAGATGCAATTACCTTGTTTGTTCTTGGATGTAGTTTATTGCTATGTTATCAGTCTCTTACTAAACAATCTTATTTTGCAGCCTAGCTCTTATTGAAACATACTCCACAGAAAAAACACTCTAAAATGTATTTATGGTATGATTGTGAAAGATAGTTTTCTTTTGTTCCAGTTTGACTTGAGCTTTTGTCGTTTCAGTGGCGGAAGGCAAACAGACAGCAGTCCGAACTGCTGTGGTCATCCCGGACAGCAGCCCGGAGCAGCAGCAGGGCTCACTGGACCCCAGTAGGCGGCACCGGACGGCCTTCACACGGGATCAGGTGTCCCGACTGGAGCAGGAGTACCGCAATGAGAGTTATGTGTCCCGGGCTCGGCGCTGCGAACTGGCCGCAGCACTCAACCTTCCAGAGACTACGATAAAGGTATTTACTGCTTTCTAAGAGTTTCAGCGGAGGATAAACCGTTCATTGTTGCTTAGTGCGGGATTATGAGGTGCCATTTGTAAAGTTACAGTTAAAAATTATCAGCTATAATAGATTTGTCATAAAGGGAAAAATGTGGATGTTCATTTTGCAAAGTCATATTTTCACGATGTTATTCATATATTTGAGTTCCAAACTAAATATTTATTTCGCAAGCTAAATATTTTGCTTACAAGCAATACATTTAGCTTTCAAATTAAATATTTAGTTAGTGAGTTAAGCATTTAGTTTACACACTAAATATTGATGTCTGAGCCAAATATTTAGTTTGTAGAAGAAATAATATTAAAACATCCAGAACATTTCCGATTCTTGTTTTTTGCTTTAACATCTGCTTATAGTATAAACTTTACTTAATATATAACAGGTTATCTGATGAGAAATCTGTTTTCTGCTACACAGTGAATTACATAATATAACAAAGTTTGCTTCATCACATTTACCAGGTTAATTCAATTCATCCTATTCTTATAGCACACAAACTCTGACAAAATCAGCAGATTTTGTCAGAGTATCTTTCCTCTGACTCTTTTATCTGCTCACATGTACAGTGCTGCATGCTTACATAACCATAACATATGGTAAATGGCTTTGTTCTTCTATAGCACTTGATCAACTGCAGAGGACCCCAAAGCGCTTCACAATAATTCACCCATTCACACACACACTGACATGCTGATGGAGGCAAACTACTGGACAGTAGCCACAGCTGCCCTGGGGCAGTCTGACAGAAGCATATAAGACTGGCGTCACTCACTGATTTAAAGGATTGTCTAAAATCTCCAGACTTGGATGTATTAAACTTCCAGAAATGTTATTCCCCACTAGCGAAGCCACACCATCTATGGTAAATCTGAGTAGACAGTGACAGGGAAAAATCCTGTCGCTGTCTACTGGCTTCAGTTTTGATTATATGTAAACTCTGTGGACTGTTCTTGGAGCATAACCAATCTCTATCCCTCTCAGAACAGAGTTGAAATCACATCCACTCTCATGTGAGAAAGGTAAGACATGTGAAAGAATAACTGATTCAGAACCTCTGGGATCTACTAGGGTGTGAACTTGCTTTAAAGAGCGATCAGTTGTCAGTGAGACCATCAGAAATTAACGGTTCCAAACAGGGATCAGGCAAGTTGTCACCACAACCAGTGCTCTTATTACAGGGTTCTGGTTTCACAAAGCCAACTGAATTATTCCACCATTGAAAAAGAAACCTTGACTCTGTTGCATGAACAAAACCTAATTAAGCAGAACAACAGCCTCAGAGAGGCAACAGAATGAGGAGAAGGTAAAAGCAAAACTTGCGTTACAATCTTTGGTGTAATCTTGCTCTCGACCTTAAGGTGAGTTGAGTGGAGCCCAGCGCTGGATGGTCAAATTCTCCCTGCATCTGTTCCATTTTTATGGCTTGTTACATTTGATCATTTTCAGCATCAAAGCCTGTTTATACTTAACCAAAACTCATTATTTCCAAAGGTAATGACAGTGAGGGGTTTTGGTTGGGTCCCGGAATTGGTAAACAGACATGGGTGTTGCACAGAGGAAGAATGGGGGACTACATCACTGTCATCCTCTTCATGAGGAGCTCAGAGCTCTAGCCCACACAGTGGGACATAAACAGTCCCTCAGAGTGTCTCAGTGTCCTTGCACCACGTCTTCACTGTGCATGTCACAGCTGGTTCTGTGTGTAGACAGGCTGCTGATGAACTAGGCTGTGATATGAACACCCCATGGGTAGAGAGGTGATGAGGAATATGTTTATACCATATCTTGGGGTTGGTGTACAGTAAACCCAGTGTTTTATTGTACCAGGTGACATGCTGAGTGAAGGTGGGGAGAGTGAAGGACAGAGAGACACGACTCCAGGAGATCCCTGTGGTTCTATGCTTGGAGTCTGCCTGTGTGGACATAGCAGGCTGCTGCAGCATTAGTTGAGGGGGGCACAAACACAGTCATCACAATAACATCTAAAAATATATCCCAATTCCCAACCTAAATAATATGGCAGCAGCAGTTCAACACCTATACTGCAGTTACTATTACTATTTATTATTATTATTATTATTATTATTATTATTATTATTATTATTATTATTATTATTATTATTATTATTATTATTATTATTATTATTATTATTATTATTATAAGTAGTAGTAGTAGAAGTAGTGCTAGTGTCTTTACATTTTTTCCAAATGAGTGAAAGCCCTGTGTAAACCTTTGTATTGCCTGCTGTAATATTATTCCTGTAATGACACTTGTTGTTTTTCTTGATTTCTTAATATTTTTATTGATATTTTTGCTCTTTTTTTTTTTGGCTTTTGCAGGTGTGGTTCCAGAACAGGCGTATGAAGGACAAACGTCAGAGGCACTCCCTACATTGGTCCCACCCACTCATCAACCCACTGGGCACACTTCTGATGGGTCATGCTTCTCCATCTTCTAACCTGATTTACCCGTTTTCCACATCCCAACTGCCCCACCTACCTTTGCAGCACTACTGTCCACTGACTTTTTCTGGTATGATACATGGTCCACACAGTGCACTAATGAAGCAGCCAGAGCGTTTCTCCCTCTCCCAACAACACAACAAGCCTGGGGAGGGGCCTCCAACAGCCGTACTTGTTTATCCCTCTCCTGGCGTCATGCACCATCATGTCTCATGTCATTGCTCCTTTTGCCCTCAATGGGGACAGCAAGATCTTCATAAGGTCCAGTGGGAAATGAAGGGACTGAGCCATGCCAACAGCTCTGCAGCCAAAAAACAGACTGGTTCTCTGCAGCAGAGGGACGAAAAAGTGTGAATGCATCTGAGAAAAACTACAACTGCAATAATCAAAACTGAAAGAGAAGAGCAAGGCAGAAGAAGTGTTGACGTCAGAATCTAAAACAATCACGGTTAAAACCATATACTTAATAACATTTTATTTAAAGACATTTGTTTTTTCCTTCAATTTTTGACATCTTGTTTATGGCAATTATGATTACCATTTTTAATTTTTTCATTTGTTAGATGACAGAATAATGGTTGATTTTTTTTTTTTTTTATAATTGTACCTTTCTCCAAATTCAGAAGTTTACTAAAATTGTTCTTTTTACATTTCCTCACCCAGACCAACATGTTGGTCTATTGGTTGCTAACCAACCAATAGGTAAAAGATGAAGCCTTAAGACACCGCCCTCCTCATTTTCATAATGAAGTAGAAATGCATAAACAGAAGTAAAAAAAGAAGAGGAAATGTAAAAAGAACAAACACTTGTGTGAAAACAAAAGATTTATATATCTTCTTATATTTTTAATTATGTCAGTTTTGGTCCCCCATAATTATTCATGGTTTCCCAATATTACTATAAGGCTGTTATTTTCCTACTAGAGCACTGTTGATTGTACTCTATTTCTTATTGCCACACTGCAGACATGGCAGTCTGTCTCCTCCATTTGTGGCTCCACATGATTAAAGCACATTATTATCATAGCTGTTCTGTGTCCTGCCATGCTAAGCTCTGTTCAGATGTGTATACCTATATTTAACCTCACTGTGTATTGTCTGGCATGATTACACAGAGCACATGTAGAGCGGCTCCTGGTTTAACCAAGCATAAAAATGGCTGGTGTTGCGAACACCTGTGCAGGTGGATTATATCAGTGTATACTATTTATGGTGGAATATTCTGTTGGCCTCTAATCAGCAGAAAAGAGAGGACTCAGCTGGTTTCCTTTATGATTCTAATCCAGTCCGAGAGTTATCCCACAAAAAGTTCAGAATATAATTTAAGCTGCTTCTCAGATTTAAAATTAGACAGAATCACCTCTAGATCTCCGATTCTGACCCCATAACATGGCACCTGGTTATGGGTTCTGTAGAGGATGCATGCTGTTTTAGAGGAACTCAGAAATGTGATGAGGCAAGATCATTCAGATCCTTAAAAGCCAGTTGCAAAAATCTAAAATCAATTCTTTTACAAACAGGAACCCAGTAGAGTGAAGCCAGAATTGAAGGTATAGGTTCCCATTTCTTATTTCTTGTTAACAGCAGCATTTTGTACTAGCTCCAAACAATGAAGAGATAACTGATCTGACCCCTCATAAGTCAAATTGTAATAATCTAGGCAAGTTAGTATAAAAGCAGAGATCAATCTTTCAATATCCTTAGGAAGAAAATCAAGTTTTACTTTGGCCAGAATTCATAACTAAAAATATTTTTAGTTCAATTCAGTTCAATTATTTTCAACTCAGTTTCAATTCACTTGATTTCTATGGCACCAATTCACAACTTATGCCATCTGGCTATTGCCTTCTTGTGCTATTCTGCTTGATTAAAATTTCACTTTCTTCCATTTACAAGGATTACCTGTAGTTCAATGTCTACCGGCCCAATCAGCAAACACAAGCAAAGGTTGTGAACAAATTAAAATTGTAGTCTGCCTGTAGTTTTAGAAATAGCAACAGAGAAAGTGAACAGAGCTGTTCAGTCCTAAATTAGAGTGCATTCACACCTGCCCACTATAATCCACTTTAATCAAACTTCTGATCGTTTGGAGAGGTGTGAATGTGCAATCAAACTTGATCAAAATTAAAAAGTGAACTCTAGTTCACATAAAAACCTAGGTCTCGGTTCGGTTAAAGTGAACTCTGGTGCTGTTTGAATGCAATGTGAATGCAAGTGAACCGAAGACCGCTCTGGAAACAGGAAGCTAACTATACTGCAGAGGATTCTGGTCACTATATTACTCTATCCTTAGGAAGTTAGCTGAGGTGTTTTGTTGGTTGCCATGAAAATGGGTCTGCGTGTAGAATAAAGCCGACACAGAGAGCGAGGAAAAGCAGAAATTAAAGTTGTTCACACCTGCTTATGTGGCACACTGCAGCCGCTGTCATTTTGAAACCTTCACTAAACAACAAAAACTGGACTAACTGCCTTGTATGTTTGTAGAATGTGGCGATATTATGGTAATAACAATCATCAAATAGGATGAAATATTTCATAAAGCACTGGTTAAATTTTACTAAACTAATTTTAACAGTTTATCAGTTATGCACCACAAAGAAATAACACAGCCATAGTTACATTATGTATATAATCAATACATCAAATTTTATTTGTATATCAGTCTCTCAGTAGCAAGGTATTTCAAAGTGCTCTACATCATAAAAACATAACGTCGTGCAACATAGATACAAGCCACTAAAAGTAATACCTAGGTGTTTTAATAACTAGGTCATAACCAAGATTTTTAAAAAGTGGTACAAAGCTTGTAACACTGGTGTAAAAACATTGAAATATAATATCTAGTGAGAAAATATATTGTATAAATAAAAGGTCATGATCAAAACTTATGTAAATATCTACTTTATAAACTGTATTATGTTTGTTTCTTAATTATGTTTTTAATATGGCAAAAGATTTGTGACTACCACTTTTGGGGTTGCAGATTTTAAGGCTGCATAGCAAAACTCAGTCAAAAGAATCTATCTGGGCAATTAATGTGTTATGCATTTGCCCAGGATGATAACCTGAGCTGTGGACTGTTGTACAAGCCTCCCTCCTATTGGTCATGTTAGGAAAAGATCACACATAATCTGCCAAAAATAAGTCCAACCTTTCATTTGGTCATTCAACTATAATTCATTTCTATTGAATGTTTCCTTAGAGTATACCAAAAAAAGAGAAAAAAAAACCCAACAACTTCTGTGTAAAACAGATTCATCATCTTGTTTTCTCTATATAAAAACAATTCAAAGCTGCAAACTGCTGAAACATTGGAAGTGTAGCAGAGAGCGAAGACTGATTAAAATCATTAGACATTACCACAAATACATTGTGTTGTTGTGTCTGGTAGGTTAGCAACAACTCAATTAATGATATCATATGCATTGTCTGCAGCAGCAGAGGGTGGTCTCCTGTGGCTGCTTGTATAGTCAGGAAGCTGAGAGACAGATGTCAGGGCTGGAATAACCAGCCTGGGATGTAAACAGGGTTTTCTCATCTCCTTCAGCAGAGCTGTAGCTTCTGATGCTTCTTTCAATGGTCTCCTCTTTGTTACACTGTCAGTTTGTGAGGACACACCTGCCATATTCTTTCCATTTTGTGATGACGGATTTAACTTAACTTTTTTGTTTCCATCTCCTGACTTGTACTTTTCAATATTCATTTCTCTGATTGGCTTGGAGTGTTCTCTTCTCTTGATGTAGTGATGGGTGAGGGAGGGAAGATTTATGCAATCACTTATTTTGTGTTAAAAATATTGAATTATTACTATTTTGTACAAATCAGTTTTTCACTTTGACATTAAAGAGTTTTTGTGTCAAAAACATCAATTTTTAAAACGTCCAAGAGGGTGAATATTTTTAGTGACATTTAAATGAGAAACTGCTGTGATGAATAGGTAACAAAAAAAGCTACATGCTAATTCTGAAATATTGCAATATTTGTTATGTAATTCAAACATCTTCTGTGAAAATCTATGCTAAGAACATTATTCAACAAAGTACTTGTTAAAGTGCTTTAAAAAATTGCAAAAACCAAATGGTATATGAAATAAAAACTTTTTTTACGTGAATTTCAGTCTTGCCTATTGAGATAATTGTGTCATAGCACAGATGATTTTTAAGACAAATAGAGGTCGTATTTTTATGCAGTTTTAAGTTTATGTTACAGCCGTGGAAGATTTCTTTTAAGTCTCTATATGTTTTATGAACGTCAAAATGCGTTGCTCCATGATGCTACATTTTACCTTTTTTTTTTTTTATCGATTTGCATAAAGTTTTCTTCACAAAACAAAACGTTAATTATTGTTTCCTTGTTCTGTTTGTGTAATAATAAGTTTACATCCACGACAGCTATTGTATTGTACCAGGTACTGTTACAAAGTATAATTCCACTAAAGACGCCAGCAGTTCGGACATTACTAACGCTGACATGTCTGAACGCTGATCTACATTCATGACCCCCCGCGATTTTCCAATCTGCTGCTCCAAATTCATCCAGCCCTGTATAATTCCTCATTTACCATTTCGTGATTCGTTCGGCATTTAACTTTCAGTAAGGAATTAAGCCATCTTTGCTGGGCTATTTCTCGTGAACCAGTGAGAAACAACTTCATATGATTCATTCTAAATGTGGTGACACACCTCCAATAAATATCAACGATATTTCGGTTTTACACAAAATGTACGAAATGGATGTAGGAAGCTATGAATTGACCCGCAATCTCCAACATACAAATATTCTTGTTTTCTTCTTCTCAGGCTGAATGTCCAGGCAACGTTTCAGCCAGTTTGTTCAGTCCAAATGGAGCCTGAACAACTATATGTTCAAACGCAAACCTGATTTGGCTCCTTAAGCCACATCCACACCTTTGGGTCAGGTCGTGATTTCTCTCTCTCTCTTTATGTGTTATTTTTATTTATTTCTTTTGCTTGTTTTTGGTGTGTGTTTGTTCCGCAGCTCTTGTCCTGTTTTAGTATCGCCTTTGACACTAAACCCTGTCATCACAGTTTCCGAATTCCAGAATGAACAAGCTCTTTTGTAAGTGTACCTGGGCTCCATCACCAATCTATACAGCAAGAACTTGTTATATAAATCATGTAAACATCTTGCAGATTTGAGATTGAAGACCCGGGCAGCAGAGCAATGGGGGTTCTGGCCGCTCCCCAAATGCCAGGGAGCTGATTCCTGTTAGGAAATGCCAGTCAGCCATCTCAGTTGGTCCCAGTGGTGTAATTATACCGGAGAAGTTCGATCGGTCTTAATGCAGAGCTGTCAGAGGCCCTGAACGCCTCTCCTCTCCAGCTTTTATTTGGCTTCTCTTTCGCTAATTGTCCACTATCTTTTAACACGAGCAAAAGCCATTTCATTTAGAATTTAAATCATGTTAATGTCTAGTTTTTGGAAATATAAGCATTTTAAAAGCAAATGAAAACAAAGATACTTACCCTGCAGGAATTTTATTTTATTTTTTACAAATTCAAAGTGTGTGTATGTCACGGGGCCTTTGGCTCTAAATGTGAATGCACTTTTTTCCGGTAAACTGTGTAGTAATTTTATACGAAACAGAGCAACAAAATACAAACTAGCAAAAAAAAAAAAAGTGAGGGTAACAAATAAATACTAAAACCATCCAGAACAACAAAAGCTGACTTTGCCTCGGCAAGAGAGTCAGCTGGAAACGCAGAAAAAAGCCTAAAAGTCACAATATATCTTTATTGTAAACCTCTTAGTGGTTTACATATTTATTTATTTATTTTTTTGTCTTACGAATGCGCACGATATCTTATACGTGACTGTTTACTTTTCGAAACTCTTCTGTATTAACCCGATGTTGAATCGCATGTGAAACTCGGATCAGTTGAAATGCGTGAATGAAAGATTTGACGACACACTTGTGGCGCTAAGTACTTAAAATGAATTGAATTGTTTTGTACACTTCATGTTTGATTTGAATAACTGTAGGACCTGATAAGAACCGGAACAATATGTATCAGAGCTGCTGTGGAGTTTACAGTTCTCCTTTGTTCTTTTACAGACTGTTTCACACTTGTCCCAAAACAATTCACACTGTACAATAAATAAATAAATAAATAAATAAATAAATAAATAAATAAATAAATAAATAAATAAATAAATAAATAAATAAAAGACTCAAAATTTGTAATGGAAATACAGTTAGCCTTATGTAAAATAATTTGAGTGAATTTATTCATTCATGAAAAAATGAATGAATGAATGAATGAATGAATGAATGAATGAATGAATGAATGAATGAATGAATGAATGAATGAATGGTCACCATATGCAGAGAGATGAACAAAGAGGTTTTGATAAAGGAGCGTCTGTGTGCTTTAGTGAAGGAAACGTGGATCTTCTGTGTCTGGAGGTTTAAAGCCTGACAGAAAAAGTTCCGCTTTATTAAAATAATAATAAATGAATAAATAAAATAAAATAAACTGAATCACTCATTTATAATTGTTCTTAATGTTCAGGCTATCGAGGCCAGGAGAAAGTGATTATCTCTTGTTCCAACGCTAGTAACGAGATGTCCCATATTTACTAGTTGACTTTAAAAACCACGCGGATTTCTGATATTCAGCTACTCTGTCTCGAGACAAAAAGTCCGAGTAAAAGAGAAAAACACCAAAAGAATAGTAGGCTAATACAAAAATACAAGCACAAAAAGAATCCAAAAAAAAAAAAAAAAAAAAAAAAAGTAACGCATCCATGAAGATATTAGAAATAAATAAATTGTTGCTTTTTTTGCAACGAATTCGGCTTGTGGTCTTTCTGGGAACCGTTTAAAGAACATTGACCTTGTTCTCGAGAGTTGCTGTTACATTTACTCATTAGTTTAACCTGGCTGAACTCCTCTCACCGTGTCTGATCCATCTGAACCACGCATTTTCATTAAAATCATGTTGAACTGGGAAGTGAGGTTGCAAAGTTGAGAAATTACGATAAAATGTTTTTTTTTTGTTTTTGTTTTTTTTGCTTTTTCGGGGGGCCGTTGACGTTTTTAAGATGAGTTCTCGTGGGAAGCATTCCTATGGTGGCTTATTATGACGCCGGCAGTAATGATTTTTAGCGGTTATATGGCCAGTTTTTAGTGACACTGCATGTTCATTAGGGCGGCAACAGTTACAGCTACAACACCCAGCTCTGGAACTCTGAAACTCTGAAACTCTGAAACTCTGAAGCTGCTCTCCCAGGTTGCGGCGGCCTTGAACTTGAGCTCAGTTGGCATCTGCGTGTCCCTCAGTCTGCAGCTCCCCCTCCCTGGTTGTCTCTGAGCATTAAACCTGACCTTGACCCCGGGGGCAGCCAGATCACACCATAGCGCAGAGACGGGCTGTCTGGGTGGTTTGAATGTGCGCGCGCAAAGGTCGCCCACCCTCAGACAACCCGACATCAGGCCGTTAAAGCAGCTCGACTATTATTCGGTAAAAGTTCAGAATTGCGTTGCCATTTTCCGTAACCCATCAGTTCAACATGAAATACATTGACACACTGTTAAACAAGGCTGTGGTAAGATTAATTTTCTCCCTTGTGTTACATGAAGGCAGCAGGAATCCAAAATACCCGATGAGGTTAATTCATTCTGAAGAAAGTGGAATAGTCTAGAAATTGATGTCGAAAATTAATACTTCACTCTTTCGTTTGATAAAGTTATATATGCCACAAACAATTCGGCAGGAATACGGTGGGGGGGGAAATGGCAGACCGTTTTGAGCAGCATAGAGTGTTTTATGGTCATTTACTCACTAAAAGAAAAAAAGAGCAAAAAGGTCGCGTAAACAATGCTTCAGAATTTAACCGATTCTAAGAGGATTTCATGGCTTTCAAGAGTCTGACACGTTTTAGATCTTATTGGAATAATGATGAAAGAGACTGTACGTCAACTTCACAGAATATTTATGCAGAGAACATGAAGCAAAAAACACAAACGTATTTTAGAGAGTAGCTACTTTATGGATCCACGAAGGAAGCAGTTCTTTGTCTCAGCGATAAACAAATAAGCAAAATTAAAATAGACTCAGAAACATGATGGTCAACGGGACAATCAGTGAGACTGTAATGCAAACAGAATGATGTTTTCGGGAGACAGATGTCCGCTATTGTTTTTTTTTTTTGTTTTTTTTTTATATTTACTACTGATAGTATGAAACCCAAAACGTATAATCATACTTTTATATATTTACACGGAAAATGGATTCACTGCAGCAGAAAGAAAGCGATTAAGAAGAACAGTCCGGTTCACCATGAACCCCTGAACAAACTGTGTAACTATATATATATATATATATATATATATATATATATATATATATATATATATATATATATATATATATATATGTATATATATATATATATATATATAGATAGATAGATAGATAGATAGATAGATAGATAGATAGATAGATAGATAGATAGATAGATAGATAGATAGATAGATAGATAGATAGATAGATAGATAGATAGATAGATAGATAGATAGATAGATAGATAGATAGATAGATAGATAGATAGATAGATAGATAGATAGATAGATGGGGACACCGCCCTTCGTGTTTCAAACAGGACCTTCTTAATACCGTAAATGTTCTAACAATTGTTCGCAGTTCTTAAAAAACCTGAACACTTGATCTGCTTGCAGTCAAGAACTAGAGGAAAGAAATCTAGCATTAATCTATAATAGTGTTAAGACAGAAAAATGCATTATCTTCTAAATTGTTTAGATTAGGCGCTTTCTTTCTTTCCTCCTTTCTTTCTTTCTTTCTTCCTTTCTTTCTTTCTTTCTTTCTTTCTTTCTTTCTTTCTTTCTTTCTTTCTTTCTTTCTTTCTTTCTTTCTTTCTTTCTTTCTTTCTTTCTTTCTTTCTTTCTTTCTTTCTTTCTTTCTTCTTTCTTTCTTTCTTTACAGTTGTGCTTGAATCGAGAACCACAGAGACTAAAACTCATGTTTGCGATAACCAGAGCCTATCTGACATGATGGCATCGTGCGCGCAGAAAGCGTTACGCATCTGCTTAAGTCCAGCTCGTGCCAGACCTCAGCCTTGTTCAAATATTTTCCTGTGATTGACAGCTCCAAACAATTCGGTTCGGCTCTCTTCGCTCCTCTTCAATCATGTGATCAGTAGCTCTCAGCCAATGGACGTCCGTTTCTTGGTCCAAGGGGTTTGTTGCGTCAAGGCTTCTGCAGAGATGAAACCAGAGTTCTGGTCGGGTACAGGGAGTCTTTGTCTTTGAGCGACCACACTTTCTGAAAGGCTATGGACGCGTTCATCACGTGAATTAATTAAATCTGCGTGTTCGGGAGACCGGATTAGACATCCCTCATTTTCTAAATGTTGTAGTAGTGCAAGAGCGGTTCGCGTTTGAGGGGAGACTGTGAAAACAGAAGCCATAGTGTGGAAAGACGCGCATATGAAAACCTCCCTGGTCTTAAATTCTCGCTGGCCAGCGGAGACTGTGATGTTCGTGTATGACAACAACCTAGAAGACCTCAACAAGAACATGGAGGGTCTGGTGGGCAGCGGAAACTTTGCTGCAGCCACTGCGGCGAGTCAGTGCCGCAACCTCATGGCCCATTCTGCGGCTGCGGCCGCTTTCGGAGGACACGCCTCTAACCTGGTGCATTCCTCAGCTGGTTACTCTACAGTGGACGTTTCCACCTCAAGCTCCAGTGAGACTACTGCATCTTCAGGAAAACAATGCGGGGCCGGAACCTGCCCCGGAGCTGCAGTACCGCACCAGAGTTCATCAGCTGCAACAGCGTTACCATACAGCTACTTTGGTAACAGTTACTATCCCTGCAGGATGGGGAGAAGCTCTATTAAATCATGCACCCAGGCGACTGGAGCTGCGCTCAGCTCGCAGTACATGGACACTACAATGAGCCCTGACGAGTACCCAAACCACCGGGCCAAGGAGTTCACATTTTACCACGGCTATGCCAACCCCTACCAGTCCATGGCCAGCTATCTGGACGTATCAGTTGTCCAAACTCTTGGGAGCGGAGATCCACGCCATGAAACCCTTCTCCCCATGGACAGCTACCAGCCATGGGCTCTGACCAACGGTTGGGGAGGGCAGATGTACTGCTCCAAGGACCAGGCGCAGGCTGGACACCTCTGGAAGACCGCTCTAGCTGGTAATTTCTGGAGCTTCTATTCTTCAGTTACTGTGTTAGCATTTGACTAGCCTAGCAGTCCACATCGTTCAGCAGAGGAATTAAAATCTATAGAACAGCAACACTGAATATAACCAATGCTGCCGTTTATTTAATCGTAACATATTGATAAAATAAAAATACAAGTCTTGAATTATTATTATTATTATTATTATTATTATTATTATTATTATTATTATTATTATTATTATTATTATTATTATTATTATTATTATTATAGTCATTAAACAGACTTTTCTTGTTATAAGATCTATCTATCTATCTATCTATCTATCTATCTATCTATCTATCTATCTATCTATCTATCTATCTATCTATCTATCTATCTATCTATCTATCTATCTATCTATCTATCTATCTATCTATCTATCTATCTATCTATCTATCTATCTATCTATCTATCTATCTGGAGCTCTAAACTTCACCTGTTCAATTAAAAAAATACTCTTTCTGCCTCATTTTCCTCAAAAGGATATTATTCAATAACTTTCCTTTAGATCCAAATTCCTCATCATGTTTTTATGATGATTATTTTTACTCAGATATTAAGTGTTATCAAACATGTCTGTATTATTTTAAATAATAAAATGTTATTATCTCTTCAGTGCAACCACAATTTATCACAACAAATAAGAAAATTATATAACATCTCTTATTTCATTAACATGTAATATAGTAACAGTTACATATAAAATCATGTCTTTCTTACACATATGTCAAATACCAAAGAAACAGCTGGGAGAAAGTGCTCCAATGTTTCCTTTTATTGAGGCCGCAGTTAGTAGAACACGGTTCCTGTCTGAGTACCAGACGGATACCAACCTGTTTGAAGCAGGTTTATATCCTCATGAATGAACACCGCACATTTCCAGCATTTGTA